>NC_089594.1:19589083-19824161 GCF_019320115.1 Miscanthus floridulus | reverse complement strand
AGATTTTTATTTTTTTTAAAAAAATTCTTTGCCGAGGGCCACAAGCCAGGCCCTCGGCAATTTTATTTTGTTTTTTAGCCTAGTTTTTTCGTGGTGCTACAATACATTGTTTTGAACTCAATTTTAAAATTTAGGCCAATTTTGATTTTGTTTTGTATATTTCCTTAATTTATTTTGATTCTTTGATTTTTTTCGAATATGTCAAATTTGAACTGCAGGTGCATGGAATATTGCAATGTAGTGTTTCGAAAAATGTTATTCATGTTAATTGGTGCACGTTGAATCCCTATCCATGAACTCGCATCAAATTTTCACGCATCTTGTTCGCGTAACATGACGACCGACTTGCCGGAAAAGTGTTTTAAAATTATATAAAATCCATATGAAGTTCGAAAATCATGAAACTTGGCGAGATGTCATGTTATCGCATGTGTAGGCTGTGGTAAAAAATTGAGAAGGCTTCGAGCGAGCATGTGGAGATGTCTGGGTTTCAGGCATCCGACGTCGCAACTCGCTCGAAGCCTTCTCAATTTTTTACCACAGCCTACACATGTGATAACATGACATCTCGCCAAGTTTCGTGATTTTCGGACTTCGTATGGATTTTATATAATTTTAAAACACTTTTCCGGCAAGTTGGTCGTCATGTTACGCGAGAAGATGCGTGAAAATTTGATGCAAGTTCGTGGATAGGGACTCAACATGCACCAATTAACATGAATAACATTTTTCGAAACACTACATTGCAATATTCCATGCACCTGCAGTTCAAATTTGACATATTCAAAAAAAATCAAAGAATCAAAATAAATTAAGGAAATATACAAAACAAAATCAAAATTGGCCAAAATTTTAAAATTGAGTTCAAAACAATGTATTGTAGCACCACAAAAAAACTGGGCTAAAAAAACAAAAAAAAAATTTGCCGAGGGCCTGGCCCGTGGCCCTCGGCAAAGAATTTAAAAAAAAATAAAAAATCTTTGCCGAGGGCCTATCCTGGCCCTCGGTAAAGGGCTTCTTTGCCGAGGGTCTAGCCTCAGGCCCTCGGCAAAGGCGATTTATAAAAAAAAAATTTGGCCAAAAAACTGGTTTTAAAAAAATCTTTGTCGAGGGCCTGGTCTAGGGCCCTCGGCAAAGACTTAAAAAAAATTGCCGAATAACATAGTTGCACAGAAAAAAAAAACCTTTGCTGAGGGCCTAACGGGTGGCCCTCGGCAAAGCTTGACGGGAAATGGCCGCCGTGACCCAACGGGCCTAATTTGCCGAGGGCATCTTTGCCGAGGGCCGCGGCCCTCGGCAAAGATTTGATTTGCCGTGGGCCTGTCTTTGCCGAGGGCCGTACCCTCGGCAAAGGCCTCTTTGCCGAGGGCCGTTCTTTGCCGAGGGCTCCTGTGGCTGGCCCTCGGCAAAGAGTGTCTTTGCCGAGTGCCCAAGATTTGGCCCTCGGCAAAGCCTCAGGCCCTCGACAAAGCACGCGTTTCTAGTAGTGGGTGCTGGGAGAGCCCATCAGATGAAGATAGAAGGCAGGACGTCGGCCTGGTCATCGAAGCGCGCTTAGGACCCAAAGCCGGTTGAGCACTAGGTGGCGGCACATAAAGACATGTACCGTACGTACGTGAATGCATCATCCATGTGTGTTGTGTGATGCATGCATCTGCCTGACTTGCACCTGTATACGTCTAGCGAGCAATCAGGTCATTCAAGCATCGATCTGTAATCGGCAAGTATCTGCAAGAGGGGCGGCCATAAGCCCATAAGCACGGGACAAACACTAGCCCCCGGTGCGTTCATGTGCGGCGTTCATGGCATCTACATCGACATTGGCACCAGCTGGATAGATCTACAGACTAAAGGTGTGGCCATCTTGCTAGATCCGATAATTAGAATTTAATTTCTCTCCTAAGATGTACTGAATTTTGCCACCCATAACCACTGTTTAGTTTGTCTTCTCCGAGTACTTATTCCATACTGCTTATAGGTGAGATTAGACCAGGGAAAGAATTGTGAAAAATGAAAGCAAGAGTCTTAGATTACTTTAAATCAATAAGTCTTCTTGATATAATAACCCTTATTGACCTTGACTTATAATATTTTTGTTCAATTTAATATAAATTCGTTAGCTTACTTCGAGTTTACATGTTAATGATGCTAGAAAATTAGGAGACCATGATTCATGGAGTTATCGAGAAAGCCTATATGAAAAAACTCAAACCCCCACAAATATTAAAGATAAATAACTAATCCCATAATAATTCTTTTATAACTTATCCAGACCCTTTATGTTTGCATCCAAATTAACCATACGGGCTACCTATATAATTTACACCTAAATTATCCATCTCAACAATTGTAAAAAAAAAACACAAACCTATCAAATCTATATGTAAATGCTAATATATGCTATTATGAAATAATTTAACATCCATACCAATATTAAGTTAAAACTATGCATAAAGCTATGTTCCACTATGTAGACTAAGGACACATATCATTAGCAAATGATATACCAATGACCCTTACGCTTCACTTTAAGTCATATTAATACTCATGATAATAAATTTTGCAAGTTGTTATCGTCTTGAAAAAAAAGAATAAACAATTTGATTGGAACATTATATCATATGAATAAAAGTATTATAATTCCAAGTATTATTTGTTCACTAAATCAATATCAATGCAATATAAAAAATTCCACATCTTAAGTGCCATGGTGCAAGCTGAAACAACTATTATGGGTATTCTAAGAACTTAAGGGTAGCCTAGGACCTAAAATTTTTTAATAAAATAAAAAATGAAAATTTTGAATAAGCGATATAGTAAGCTTTGGAATTTCAAATTAACACATGACCAAAAGCTGAAAGTTAAAAAAGAGATTTTTATGATATTACATAAAGTGATAGGAGTCTATATATTTAAGTCTATGTTTCAACTAAACATGTATCATGCTAGAAAAAAATAATCCTAGAAAATATTATTAATGAAACCGCTAGAAATAAAATAGATGATCATAAAATTCTTAAAAAGCCTAAAACATTTTACTGTCAAATTGTCCGACTATAATCACCATCGTAAATAATAGTTGTTGTATATGAGAAATTAATCAGCTCAAAACTTTGGAAAAAGAATCAAAATTCAGGTCCATGTCGTCAAAATATAGATTACAACTAAAGTCAACATAGTTTAAGCAAATGTTTCAACTAAATGTATATTGATAAACAGAGGTCCTTTCAAAAGAAAAAAAAAACCAATAGATATGGACGGAAAGGACATAAAAATCAATAATTGATATATTATCAAAATTGAATGTAAACTATAGAGTACCTATTATAGCTATTATAGTGAAGAGAGAAAAAAATATTTGATATATGTATTTTTTATTAGTTAGTGTCTCTTAAGATTCTAACCTGTGTGAGAGCATGGGTCGGTGAACTAGTATAACAAATGATCCACTAGTGAAAGTGAGATATATCAAACTTGCCCGAAGACTCAGGCTCGCAAGACTCACGCCAAAATATTTTTCAAATGTCGGCGACTGGGTGTATCCGAAGGGCTCCAGGGTTACTTTATTTCCACAGGACATATATACTTGGCCGCCCCAAGCTCTAACCAGAAATTGCATTGGCCCTTCGATATTATTTGGTCCTTTTCAGGTACGTACGTTCTTAGCAAGTTGTGCTGTAATGAGACCAAGCCATCAAATGGTAACTACCAGCTGGCTGATTTTGTGAGACGACGACAGCCGTGTAACTTCTGGTGCAAGGAATATAATCGCACACTGTGTCGTCGAAGTCGTCTCAGAGAAACATATCCACACATCATGGGGTCGGTGTGTGTACTAGTATAGTATGTAGCTAGCTTAGTATACGTCACTACGGGAAACCGGCGATTTGCCGAGTGCCGGAGTCTTTGCCTAGTGTATTTTATCGGGCACTCGGCAAAGACCGTGTTTGCCGAGTGCCAAATAAAATACACTCGGCAAACAAAAACACACGGCAAAATACGTCTTTGCCGAGTGTTTTTTTGGCCCTCGGCAAATCAGTTTTTCGAAGAAATTTTTGAGGCCATAAATGAATTCAAATGAAAAACTTTTCAACTACAAAGTTGTATAACTTCTCAAGATCTACAAAGTTTATTTTAGTCATTTCTTCATTTGACAAAGCGACAATAACGTTGTTCATAAAATCTACATCTCTCATATTAGTTTCATGAAAGTAGAAGACAGATATATAAGATTTGTGAACAATGTTACTACCACTATGTCGGATGAACAAATGACCAAAATAAACTTTGTAGATCTTGATAAGTTATGAAATTTTGTAGTTGGCAACATTTTGATTTGAAATCATCTTGTCATGCAAAAACGACGTTTGAATTTGAAAATTTTAAAATTTGAATTTTTCAAACGACCTCGGATGGAAAAACTTCCTAAATGAAAATTGTAGATCTCCAAAAGTTATGAAACTATGTAGTTGACAACTTTTTGATTTGAAATCATCTTATCATGCAAAACTACGTTTGAATCTCTCAAATTTAAAATTCAAATTTTTCAAACGACCTCGGATGGAAAAACTTACTAAATGAAAATTGTAGATCTCAAAAAGTTATGAAACTTTGTAGTTGACCACTTTTTGATTTGAATTCATTTAGGGTCTCAAACAAGCAATTTACTCTAAGTTTGCCGAGTGCCTTTTTTCTTGCACTCGGCAAAGCCGTATTTTGCCGAGTGCCTATGTTTTGGCACTCGGCAAAGAGACATTTTGCCGTGTGCATTTTTTTGGCCCTCGGCAAATCAGTTTTTCGAAGAAATTTTTGAGGCCCTAAATGAATTCAAATGAAAAACTTTTCAACTACAAAGTTGTATAACTTCTTAAGATCTACAAAGTTTATTTTGGTCATTTCTTCATTTGACAAAGCGACAATAACGTTGTTCATAAATATATGTCTCATATTAGTTTCATGAAAGTAGAAGAGAGATATATATGATTTGTGAACAATGTTACTATCACTATGTCGGATGAACAAATGACCAAAATAAACTTTGTAGATCTTGAGAAGTTATGAAATTTTGTAGTTGGCAACATTTTGATTTGAAATCATTTTGTCATGCAAAAACGACGTTTGAATTTGAAAATTTTAAAATTTGAATTTTTCAAAAGACCTCGGATGGAAAAACTTCCTAAATAAAAATTATAGATCTCCAAAAGTTATGAAACATTGTAGTTGGCAACTTTTTGATTTGAAAACATCTTGTCATGCAAAACTACGTTTGAATTTCCAAATTTTAAAATTCAAATTTTATAAATGACCTCGAATGGAAAAACTTCCTAAACTAAAAGTGTAGATCTCGAAAAGTTATGAAACTTTGTAGTTCACAACTTTTTTATTTGAATTCGTTTAGGGCCTCAAACAAATAATTTACACTCGGTTTAGTATAATATATTAAGAACTAAAACGGAATCCAGACACAAGTGACAGTGTGGTGTAGTGGTAGAGGAGGTTTGTGCGCAGCGGAAGGTCTCGGGTTCGAATCCCGTCGGCCGCGTAGCCGTGAAATTGACTCGAAAAAAGCCAGAGATGGATGGGCGCTGACCGGTGGGGGGCCTCCACCAATTAAAACAAATTTTCCATTTTTTCGGGTTTTTTTCGGTTCCAACTTTGCCAAATGTCGGGCACTCGGCAAAGGCTTTGCCGAGTGTCGATTTTTGGCACTCGGCAAAGAAATTTTTGCCGATAAAATCTTTGTCGAGAGACCTTTGCCGAGTGCTTTGGCTGGCTTTGCCGAGTGCCCCCAGCACTCGGCAAAGAGGGCGTCTACAGTTGTGCGTGCATCTATTTCATATATGCTTACAGCACTTTTTTTTCCTCGAACGCGCAAAAGGTTTGCGCGTCTTTGTCATTAAGAAGAAAAATAGTACGGATTACAACGACACGCCACTGATGATACACTAGGGGAAAAACTGTTATACAATCGGTTCCGTCCACCCTATCAGAAGGCAATTATTAGCTATTACTCTCTAATCAACTACCTAGCCAACACCGTCGTTCAGACGCGGGGGCTCGCGCGGCTTGGGCGGCGACCCGATCGCCTCGGACCCTCTCCCAGCATGAGCACCCGCAAAGCCCCTCTATGTGAGGGGTCGGCGTCCTCGTGAAAGACGCTGTCGTAGGCCTCCTTAGCATCATCCTCTACTTGAGACATCATTAATTATTATGTCCTTGGAAATAAACCTCAGCTCTCTTCTGAGATCGATCGATCGAGCAAACATTTCCAATAGAGTACACGTATATGATGTCGAGCTGCCGTGCCTCCCTCCTCGCCGTCCTGTGCATCATCCTCTACGACTGTACCCATGTCCCTCGCGCTGGCTGCCTCTCCTTCAACCTCAGCTTCTCTCAACCCGAAAGCCTAGCTGATCTCGATCGGTTGATATACTGCACCGGAGACGCGTACCTCACTCTAGACACGCTTGAGCTCACGCGGCGGAGCAGGAGGACCAACGACAGCACCGGCCGGGCCACGTACACGCAGCCAGTGCGGCTATGGGACGCAGCTACCGGCGAGATGGCCAGCTTCACCACTAGCTTCGACTTCCAGATCACTCTGGACGACGCGAGCACCATCGTCACTCCCGGCGACGGCGGGATGGCCTTCTTGCTCAGCCATCATGTTGGGTCTGGTATACCCCCCGGGAGCTTCGGGGGCAGCTTGGGCCTCCTCCCGTACGCCACCAACGGCACCGGCGACACCACCATGGTCGCCGTCGAGTTCGACACCTATCGCAACCAGCAGCTATACGGCGACATCAGCGGCAACCACGTGACCATCGACGTCAACTCCCTCAACTCCACGGCGGTCACCGACACCACCTCGCCGACCAGGAACCTCACGTCCGGTTACAAGATGATGGCAACCGTGAGGTACGAGAATGTTACCAAGTTCCTGGCCGTCGAGCTCACCATCAACGGCGACACGTCCTACTACGTCAACGCCACTGTTGATCTCAAGAGCTACCTTCCCGAGCATGTCGCTATCGGCTTCTCGGCAGCGACTGGCGGTGGTGGCGAGCAGCACCAGATACTGTCATGGTCATTCATATCCACTCTGCAGGAGAAACAGGTAGCACAAGCACCGCCGCCACCGCCACCGCCACCGCCGCCGCCGCTTCATCAGTCACCTGAAATCGTCCAGCATCCCAAGACGAGGTCAGTAGGACGAACCCAGATAGTAATCTCCGTGCTAGCGGCTGTGCTAGGAGTATTTCTCTTGGCATGTGCAGCCGTGCTTGTATGGCGGCACAAACGACACAAGAAACCACCAAATGAAGAAACCAGTGACAGCGACTGTGAAGGAGAACAACGACACGGCAGGGCCGAGCTCGAGAGAGGGGTGGCTGCCAGCGGCCCTAGGCGATACGCGTACCGCGAGCTGGCGGCCGCCACCAACAACTTCGCCGAAGATGGCAAGCTCGGCCGCGGTGGCTTCGGAAGCGTCTACAGGGGTAAGCTCGCCGTTGCCGGCGAAGAGCGCCCGGTGGCCATCAAGATGTTCTCATCGGAGTCGTCGGCGCAGGGGAGGAAGGAGTTCGAGGCGGAGGTGAGGATCATCAGCCGTCTCAAGCATCGAAACCTTGTGAGGCTCTTGGGGTGGTGCGACAGTCGTCGCAATGGCCTCCTGCTCGTCTACGAGTTGGTTGCCAAAGGCAGCCTCGACACGCATCTCCACAGCAGCGACGACAGCGAGAGCTTTTTGACGTGGCCAGAAAGGTAAACAACACATTTAACCAACCTTAATAGTTATCATGCATAGATAGAATGATAGACTAGTAATAATAAGCGACATATATACTCCTTCCGTCAAATTGAGATTATCGTTTTGGACTCCGTACCATTTTATTTGACCATTTGTTTTATTCAAAAAAATTTGTACAAATATTATTTACTTTATTATGACTTATTTTATCATCAGAGATACTTTAATAATGATTTATTTATTTTATGATTTGTAAAAAAAAGTTGAATAAAACGGATAGAGTAAGTGCTAGAAGATTCATGGATAAACTCAGCATATCATTCCGGGTCAGTGAGTTGCCATAGTGTTGGGGAGTGCAAGACGGTGGCTACTAGACAGAGGTGTTCTTGGTGTCAAAAGAAAATGTTTGGAAGTCGGCTTAGGAAGTTAGAAGCTGCGCATCGGTTGTTTTTGGGGCCAAGTTGTTATAGCATGTTGTTGTGCCCCTAGATTGTGAGTAGTCCGTTTAGTTCTTTTCGTCTAACTTGACAGTCTATCAAACCTGGGAAGTTGTTTGCGCCGCTTGCGCATATATTTCTTTCCTATGGCGGCCATGCTCGGGACCTTTCCAAAAAGAAAAAAAAGTCAGCATATCTGGCCCCATGGTTATTGAAGTTGTTTATATTTGGTCCTCTAATTTGACAAGGTTTATACAAATACGGTACATCCTTCTTAAATTTTGTCTTGCTGTAATACTTTATAGTTACAAAATTACTCTATATGTAATTTTATCCATATTTGTTCTCCTTGCATTGATCCTCCATGTTTACTGATACGTTTTGATGGTCTGTTTACTTGATATGTGTTTAGTTGAAATTTTAGCTTAATTAAGCTACGTGTGTTTGAAATTAAAATATATATATGTGACGCAATGGTGACACTTAACACCGGTGCTATGTATTTGACTTGTAAATCGAAATGGTCATCACTTCATGCATATATGTATATGATTTGTATAGTGACATGTATGCACGCATAACATAGTTCATGTTTTCTATATTAGTAATAATGATAGAAGAGAGTATATTGAGAAGATTATAGAAGTATTTAAAAAAACTATAATAACAAGGGTTACTTTATTAGGTTTTTTTAGAGGTGGTTAATTTCTTAGATAAAAATTTAGAATGTTTCTTATATTATTTTTTCATAATAGCATAAATGGTTACTTTGATAAATGGTTGGATGATTATAATTGTTGTGAGAATTTTCATGCTAGCTTTATCTCTTTTTACCAACCACTGATTGATTTATAAGGTACGTACACATAGGTACCAGATCATCCTTGGCTTGGGATCAGCGCTGCGGTATCTCCATCAGGACTGGGAGCAGTGTGTGGTGCACGGTGACATCAAACCAAGCAACATCATGCTGGACGACTCTCTCGGCACCAGGCTTGGCGACTTTGGCCTGGCCCGGCTCGGCGATCACGGCGCACGGTGGCACACCACCAGGGCCGTGATGGGCACGGCGGGGTACATCGACCCAGAGTTCGTCAACACGCTCCACCCGAGCACCTACTCCGACGTCTACAGCTTCGGTGTTGTCCTCCTCGAGATCGTCTCCGGGCGGTGCCCCGTCATCCTGCTGGAAGGCGCCTCTATGGCCGGAACACGATCCTCGACGCGGCAGATGAGCGGCTGAGGTCCGGTGACCAGGCCGACGATAGGTGCATGGAGAGGGTGCTCGTTGTTGGGCTGTGGTGCGCGCATCCTGACCAGAGCGAACGGCCATCCATTGAGCAGGCCATGCACGTCCTGCAGTCGGAGGACGCTAGGCTCCCGACGCTCACACCGCAGATGTACAGAATGGTGTCGGAGTTTGCCGTCACTAGACGTGCTATCGGCGCCTTGTCCGTTCAGAGCTCCTCTTCCGTGACCACGGCGACAACCGGTGGCCACTCCAAGATCTCTTCCGAGTCAGCATCCTCTCCCTTGCTTTGAGATTTAAAAGAGTTGGCTTGATTTGCATTCATCACTGTTGTATGGGCGGCCTCTGGTCTATGGGCGTCTTTGTGTATTATATATTGACTGTAAAATTACTTTTTTGCACTTTCATTACCGTTATACTTCTGCGCTTTAAAACAATCATCCGTTGTGTAGTTCTTCACTTAAAGCAAGCATCTTTTGTAAATTGTGTTTTTTACATTCTGAGCCTCTCCCCCGTCGTCGGTGGCCACTCCGTCCCCGAAGTCCACGCCCCCCCTCCCCCCTCCCCCACCCCAAAAAAAACTTCGGTGGCCGCTGCGGCCCCAGTGTCCACGTCTTTGCTCCTCCTTTCTTTCACCTTGCCGCACACCCATGAATGGCCTCCATGGTTCTCCGTCCTAGGGCTCTGGGGATCAACAAGCCCTTTCCCCAAGCACTACCGCCACTGGCGGCAACCATTGTCACCGCTCTGCCCCCCGCGTTGTTTGGGCACTGTGTGGCCATCCGCTCTACCCATGAGTCACCTGTCACCGGCTCCTCTTGGGCGAGGCAGGATAGGCTCTCGTTCTCGGATTCAGACATGTCCTCTGATGAGCCTATGAGCCTCCCTCCCCTGCTCCGGTCAAGGGAAATGGAAAGGAACGAAGTCGCCGCTACATATGCCTGCACCGTCATCGCACCTGCCACCGTCAGGATGCAGGGAGCCATTGGCTTCATGGCAGATGTTCCCTTTTCGTTTAATGTCTGAAACGTTCCCTACCATGCACAAAATTTTGCTTATGTTGCCACACAGTTTGGGTGCACTATCAAATCCGTCCCGTATGACAATGGTCATGATTTCAACAACGCCACATCCTGATAGGAAGGGCCGAAATGTTGCCAGCATTGATGTTGCGAACACAAGGTTGACAAGTACCCTTGTGTGTTCGTTTTGTGATGAGTGATTGTCAATGTGATCCACGAAGTGGGTTGAGTGGTGACTAACCTTACCATGGCGAAAGCTATGTGTGCGACATGTCTTTTGGCTTGTGTTGTGCAGGTGTGGAGCTCGGATGCGGTGGTCGACGGCGAGGTGAAGGTCAAGGAGGACGTGCCGTGCCGACAGACCGGGAGCGGTGAAGGACGGACGCGAGGCTTGGACCGAGGGACCCAGAGACCGGGTGACTAGCCGCGGTGGCTGACACTTGGGACATCAACAAGTGCAAGAAGACATGGAGTGACGGTGTTGACCGGGTCAAGACGGCGAACGCGTGAGTCGAGCGAGGCTCAGGAGGACTTGGCGGGCCGGCCGGTCGAGGACGGCGGTGACACGCGTCGGATGGCGGGGAACACGTATGGAGTACGCTACCCGCGGACGGTTTACGGGTTTGGGCCTCAAAACCCGGGCGGAGGTTCCGAGGAGGGACGGATGGCACGTGACGGCATCGGGGAGTTCGCGTCGAGGCGAAGCTACCGGTGAGAAGGCGCGGTGGCCGTCAGATCAAGATTACACTGGGTTGGACAACAACACCCTTGGGCTTAGCGGTTCAACTCATTTGTATCCAAGGGCAAAACTGAGAATGTCTAATAGCCCTGTTAAATAGGATGAGGGAGCCCCCATCTCCCTCACCTCCTCCAGTTTTCATTTTCTCCTTTAGGGTTTCTTCCTCTAGTTTGCTTCCATGTATGAGAGAGGTCCACAACTCAAATTGTGACTTGGTTTTCAAGGAATCGGTGGCCGTAACCACCATATGCCCTCCGGGATTTATGATTTAGTTGTGTTATTGATGTGATTTTGGTGTTCTTCACGAGCTCCTTTTGTCCCTTCTTGTTTCCCCTCTCGTTTCTTCATTTTGCAATGTTTTGGTTCGTTCTTGTTGCCTTGGATCGATCAATGACATGAGTAGAAGCTTTCCACCGAAGGAAATCCACTAATTCCTCACAAGATCACAGATCCGAGCAATTTAAGTTCTTGACCTATTTTTTTGGGGATTCTTCAATTCCTTCGATTCACGGAGTTAGAGTTTGTTTCGGGCCATGATCCTTTAGAGGCTGTCTTTCTACTGCTTGTGAACCCTTGTGCAAAGTTTCAAGTCATTTGGAGTTGATTTGATCAAGTTATGGCTTGATTTGATTTTTCCCGAGAAACTGCTCGTTCATACCGGACGCGTCCGATATGATCTAGGACGTGTCCGATATTTCTCACTTTGGAGTTTTGAGCTGAAATTTGGTGGAGACCTTCCCTTGGTGTCTAAAGAGCTATGGTTAAAATTTCATGATTTTTGGACACCATTTGATGGGGTTTTGGATTTTTCTCTTTTGGTCAGCTTGCTGCTGAAAATACCGGACGTGTCCGAGATCATACCGGATGTGTCCGAAAATACCGGACGTGTCCGATATAATACCGGACGTGTCCGATATTTGCAGGAGTAGTGCTGTTTTCTTTTGGGAGTTTGCTTGTTTGGGCTTCGATCTGTGTTCCGTTTGCTCTGTGGTGACCCGCTGTATTCTGAGGGAGCATCCACCCTTCTCTAGGGTCGTGGTCATCAAGTCTTTCGTGTATGCTTTTTGGGGATTGATGTTGGGACAGTGGTCAAAGATTTCGAAAGAAATTTGAGGCTCCCATTCACCCCCCCCTCTGGTCGCCGTTTCCGGTCCTTCAATTGGTATCAGAGCCGGTTAAGGATCATTCCACCTTAATCGGTCCGTGATCCACGAAGGCGACATGGAGCGTGGTTCCGGCAAACCACCGCACTTTGATGGGTCCAACTATCCTTATTGTAAGATCCGCATGTCTACGCATCTCCAGGGGATTGATTGGCTCGTCTGGAAAATTTGCGAGGATGCTACTTACGTTGTGCTCCCTGTTGCTGCCCGTACCACCCAGGATCACAAGGATCGGCACAATGCAAATAGCAAAGCTCGCAGTGTGCTTTTCTCGAGTCTTTCGCTTTCTGAGTTCGAGCGTGTCTCCGATTGTACTACAGCTCAAGAGATCTAGGTGAGGCTTCAGAGCTATCACGAGGGGACCGCATAGGTCAAGACCAGACTCTACGAGACGTACAAGCGCGAGTACGAGAACTTCTCTCAGCTTGATGGCGAGTCCATCGATGCCATGTTTTCCCGCTTTCAGACTATCGTCAACAAAATGAAAGCGAACAAGGCCAACTTACCTTATAGTGATCATGAGAGGGTGCTCAAGCTTCTCTATGCCCTTGATTGAAAGGTATGGGATGTGAAGGTGTCGGCGATCATCGAGTCGGCCAACTACGACACCCTCACCGTCGATGAGCTTTTCAGCAAGCTCAAGTCCACAGAGATCGACTACCAAACCCAAGCCAAGCTCAAGAATCCTTCTGCACCAACCATGGCTTTGGTCTCCGGTAGTGGTTCAAGTTCATTGACTAA
This sequence comes from Miscanthus floridulus, assembly GCF_019320115.1. Taxonomy (NCBI): domain Eukaryota; kingdom Viridiplantae; phylum Streptophyta; class Magnoliopsida; order Poales; family Poaceae; genus Miscanthus; species Miscanthus floridulus. The sequence continues at coordinate 19,811,060 of NC_089594.1, read as the reverse complement.
CCCTTCACAAGCTTCTTTCTCTTTGTCATGCTTGATGTCAGTCACAGAGGAGCAGCTGGAGTCTCTTGGGGATGATGAGTTGGCACTCGCCATCAGTCGGTTCTCTCGGTTTCACAACAACCGTTTGAACCGCCGACGCAGTGGTGGCCCGAAGGAGGGATGCTATGGATGTGGAGATCCGGACCACTTTGTCGCGCACTGCCCCAAGAAGAAGCCCTTCACCAACAAGTACGACTCCGGCAAGCGCAAGGATAAGCGCGACTACACCTCCGGCAAGCACAAGGCCAAGGACGGCTTCGACAAGGAGGCGATCAAGAAGGCGTACCGCAGGAAGGCCAAAGCTCAAGAACGCGCCTTCCTCGCCTCCTTCAGCGACCTCGATGACGACTCCGACGATGATCACTCTTCTTCTCCCTCGACCGACGATGAGTCCGAGAAGAAGTGCGAGGACAAGCTCAACGGTCTCTGCTTTGTTGCCGGTGCAAACCGTGGTGGGTTTTGCACTATGGTGGTTGACGGTGGAGCAAAGCTCAAAAAGGACGTCGACGTCGATGACGACGAAAATGAGGTACCGCCCACACTTGACTCACTTATGCTTGAGCTTGATACTATGAATGATACATTGATGAGTCAAGATAAGTTGCTTAAGCGTGCTGCTCGCGAGAGAAAAGAGTTTAAGGACCAGCTAGAGGTTGCTTTGAAGGAGTTGGAGCTTGCCAAGAGTGGTGTAGTGGTGTCAGAGGAGGAGGAGTGCGATGAGTGCGCTATACACATGTCTAACCTCTCTGACTTGCAATCCAAGTATGCTATTTTGCTTGATGAATGTGATAAGCTGAAGTCTCGTTCTGGGTTGCTCGGTGCATGCAAGTCCTGCTCAGGCTTGCAATCTGAGTTGGCAGAGAAGGTTGCCAAACTTGCTGAGTTTGAGAAGGCCAACTCAGATAGCACCACCACTACATGTGTTCGATGTGAAGCTTTGGTGTTGGAGCTTGAGTCCTACAGGCACGACAAGATGGGAACCGAGGAAGAAAACACACAACTTTGGTCCATCTTGAGCTGGGTGTCGTGTAGTGAGCCTCAGTTGGGCATGATGGTGAGCCAGTTCAAGCGGGGAACTGACTCATTGGGAGTACGCTTTGCTATAGGTGGGAAGGGTGAGCATGTCTATGGCAAGGTTGGTGAACATAGTGGTTTGAACCCAAGTGAGAAACCCACCAACACTCCCAAATTGATCAAGATCCCTCCACCAGAGTCTACCAAGCCTATGATCAAAGATGGTGTGTTTGAAGAACCACCAAAAGCTCCACCATCCAAGCAAGTTTGGGTTCCCAAACCGAACCACTTTCGGAACTCACTCGATACTCTACCCAACATCTCTAGTGCACCCCTTCCTAAAGCCAAAAAGCCTCAGAGAGTGAACCACATCCACAAGAGAGTGAGTCAACCACCATCCAAGAGAGAGGTGAGGTACCACTGTGACTATTGCCATAGAGATGGTCATTTGGCTGAGTTTTGCTTTAGGAGGAAGAGAGATGAGCGGCGTGAGTACGAGTTGAACAACCAGAACATGTACCGTCCTCCCCATGGCGTACATGTACTGCCTGTTCAGAGGCACAATGTTAGGCCTAGAGGTGCAATGCCTCAAGGTGCTAGGCCTCAGGTGGCGAGACCATGTGGTGGTCATGCCCGGCGTGGCCCAAGTCATGATCTATATGACTTTGGACCTCGCGACGGTGGCTTTCAGTCCCACACTCCTAGCGGACCACGTTTTCCCCCACGTGGTGATCGCTTCTCTCCAATGGGACATGGCATGTATGGTGTTTTTCCTAACACTTTTCCAGGGCAAATGACTCAACACTGGTGTTCTCCTCATTTCACTAACCCCAGTGTTGTGCCATTTGCTCACCCCCTGTCTTTCTATTGATGCAGAGCGGAGGCCTGGAGAACACGTGGCTTGTTGATTCCGGCTGTTCGCGCCACATGACCGGAAGTTCCAAATGGTTCTCCAGCCTCAACCCCATGCAATACAAGGAGTACATCACATTTGGGGACAATAGCAAAGGTAAGGTGCTGTCTCGTGGGACCATTCAGGTCAATGAGTCTTTTATCTTGAAGGACGTTGCTTTGGTTTCAAGCCTGCATTTTAATTTGCTCTCTGTTTCGCAACTCCTTCAAGATGGGTTTGAGGTGTGCTTTAAGACTAGACTTTCTCGTGTGCTCGTTTCTCAGGGACATCTAGTTTGTCAGATTGTTCCTTTCGGTCGAGTTTTCAGAGCTGATTTCTCTCAGTCTTTCGGTTCTTCTCACTGTTTGGTTGCCGGATCTTCTTCTGATTTGTGGAAGTGGCATAGGAGACTTGGTCACTTGAGCTTCGATCTCCTAGTGAGGTTGAGTTCTCTTGACATGATCCGAGGATTGCCCAAACTTAAGTTTGAGAAGGATCTGGTATGCCATCCCTGTCGCCACGGAAAGATGGTGGCTGCTTCCCATCCTCTAGTGACTCAGGTCATGACCACGAGACCCGGTGAGCTACTCCATATGGACACAGTTGGTCCGGCTCGGGTTCGGTCAGAGGGAGGGAAGTGGTACGTTCTTGTGATCGTGGATGATTTTTCTCGCTATTCTTGGGTGTTTTTCATGGAGGGCAAGGACGAAGCGTTTTCTCATGCTCATGACTTGATCTTGAGGTTGCAAACTGAGTTACCAAAGAATGCCATACGAGCTATCCGCAGTGACAATGGCACTGAGTTCAAAAACTCTCAGTTTGACACCTTCTGTGCTTCCTTGGGTCTTGAACATCAGTTTTCTTCGCCCTATGTCCCTCAGCAGAATGGTGTTGTTGAGCGCAAAAATCGGACTTTGGTTGAAATGGCCAGGACGATGCTCGATGAGCATAGGACTCCTAGGCGTTACTGGGCCGAAGCCATCAACACCGCTTGCCATGTTTCAAACCGCATTTTTCTTTGTGCTTTCTTAAAGAAGACATCCTACGAGTTACGGTTTGGGCGTCCACCCAAGGTGAGTCATTTTTGAGTCTTCGGTTGCAGGTGCTTCATTCTTAAGCAAGGTAATCTTGACAAGTTTGAATCTAGATCTTCGGATGGTATATTTCTCGGTTACGCTTCTCATTCACATGCGTACCGTGTGCTTAATCTTGAGACTAACCGTGTCGTGGAGACTTGTGAAGTCACCTTCGACGAAACCATGCCCTCTTCTATTTCGGTCTTTGAACGTGCAGGTGATGAAGAGATGGGTGACAACATTTTCGTTGAGGATGACGATGACGTCGATTGGGATGATCCCAAGCCATCTCAATCGGCTGCCCCGATCAAGCCAGCTTCGACCACTTCGGCTCACGGCCCTAAGCCCTCCACCTCTAGTTCATGGGGTCCGTGCGAGCCGCTTCCTCAATCGACTGAGGAGGCCCTAGCTGTGGATGAGGGGGAGGCGACTTCGTCTTTGGGTGCACCTCGACATATCCAACGACGCCATCCTCCTCAGACCATGATCGGCGACATCGACAAAAGGGTAACGCGTTCCAAGTCTTATCATATTTCCCATTTCGCTCATTCTGCTTTCGTAGCTTCTTTTGAGCCTCGAGATATTGGACACGCACTATCTAATGCCGATTGGGTTAATGCTATGCACGAGGAGTTAGAGAACTTTGAGCGGAACCAAGTGTGGGTTTTAGTTCCACCTCCACCAGAGTGCCACCCCATAGGTACAAAGTGGGTTTACAAGAACAAGCAGAGTGAGGATGGGGTGGTGGTGAGAAACAAGGCGAGATTAGTGGCTCAGGGTTTTTGCCAAAAAGAGGGAATAGACTATGAAGAAACCTTTGCTCCTGTTGCCCGTCTAGAAGCCATTAGGATTCTTTTAGCATTTGCAGCTTCGAAAGGGTTCAAGCTGTATCAGATGGATGTGAAGAGCGCCTTCTTGAATGGGTACATAGAGGAAGAGGTTTATGTGAGGCAACCCCCTGGCTTTGAAAATCCAAAGTACCCCAACCATGTTTTTAAACTCCACAAAGCCTTGTATGGTTTGAAACAAGCCCCGAGAGCCTGGTATGAGCGTTTGAAAGCTTTCTTGCTTGATAAGGGTTTTAGGATGGGTTCCGTAGATAAGACTTTGTTCCTCCTCAAGCAAGGCACAAACATCCTTTTGGTTCAGATATACGTGGATGATATAATCTTTGGTGGCTCTTCTCATGCTCTTGTTGCCAAGTTTTTAGATACTATGAGCAGGGAATTTGAGATGAGCATGATGGGCGAATTGACTTTCTTCCTTGGGCTGCAAATCAAGCAAACTCGTGAGGGGACGTTCGTGCACCAAGGCAAGTACACCAAGGACGTGCTCAAGAAATTTGATATGGGTGAGGCCAAGCCTCTTTCGACGCCCATGTCAACCACGACGGCCCTGGATGAGGACAAGGAGGGAGAAGCCGTGGACCAGAAGGAATACCAAAGCATGATCGGGTCCCTGCTGTACCTAACGGCGACGAGACCGGACATCTAGTTCGCCGCGCGCGTCTCATCGTCAAGCCATCAAGCGGATCCTCAGGTACCTTCGTTTCACACCCGAGTTTGGTCTTTGGTTTTCAGCCTCCTCCTCTCTTTCTCTTTGTGGGTATTCTGATGCGGATTATGCTGGTTGTCGTGTTGAGAGGAAGTCCACTTCGGGGACTTGACAGTTTCTTGGATCTTCTCTTGTGTCTTGGTCTTCTCGCAAGCAGTCTAGCGTCGCCCAATCCACCACAGAAGCTGAGTATGTTGCTGCTGCTGCTTGTTGTTCCCAGTTGCTTTGGATGATAGCTACTCTAAGAGACTTTGGGTTAGAGTTTAGGCGAGTGCCTTTGTTTTGTGACAGCACCAGTGCCATAAGTGTAGCCAAAAACCTAGTCCTTCACTCAAAGACAAAGCACATAGAAGTTCGCTTTCACTTCTTGCGTGACCACTATGAGAAAGGTGATATCGATCTGCACCACATTGATACCCAAAACCAGCTCGCAGATATCTTCACCAAACCACTTGACCAAGCCCAGTTTGCTCGCTTGCGAGGGGAGCTTGGAGTTTGTTTCCCTTTTTAGAGGAGGGAAACTTTGGTTGTTGTATTCTAGTTTTGCTTTTCTTTGTAGTTTAGCCTTTGTTTTTGTTTTTATATCATACTTGCATATCATATCATCATGTATCATATTGCATCCTGAGCTTCATCCTTATAGTAGCTAGATTGACACTATGCTCTTGTTGGGGATGTTATGGATATACATGATGTGCTTTTGGCTTAGGCTCCTCTTGATCAATTGATGCATGTTATGAGCTAAGCTTGTTTTCCAAACTGTGAACTTGATTAAAACTTATTGAAACATGAAATGTGTTCACCACTACTTGTGGCACTAGCATGTGTAGAATGTGTCGAGATCTTTTTCTTGCTTCATATATATGCTTAGTTGCTACGGCTCATACCTTGAGTTACACACTTGCTTGAGAAACTTGAATTTGTGCGAAAACTTGAAAATCAAACTAAGTGATTTGAAAAGATCGGGATGGGTCTGTACTATCCTATGTCAGAGTATCGAGACAGCTCCAAATTGCACTCATTGGTGAACTTGAGCTCTGTAATGGATACCGAGATCATTGTCTTAAGCTTCTGATTGCCTTTGGCATAGGCTTGACATGGTCGCTAAGTCAGGTTTTGATGGCACAGATAACCTCCCGCACACACTTGTCTGACAAACTTTGGTAATACGCTGCATAACTCCGATAACTTTCAATTGGTGTCTCAAATTTGATCAAACCACTAGTTTGTCTCTTGACATGATGTGTGAACTTTGTTTGGGGTAGTTCACTTTGCATACATGTGTAGCACAAGGTCGATCTCCTGTCTATTTTTGCTATGTGCTCCTTTGGTGGTGAACCCTCTTTTAAAATTGCTCAAACTTGATCAAAATTGCTTAAATGCCATATTTCGTCTCATTTGGTCACTTTGAGCATTTGCTAGCACTTGTATGTGTTGCTATATATACATGACAGCATCCACTAGAGCATTCTTTCAATCTACTTACTATAATCTTGAAGCTTCTGCATTCGCGCATTTCTACATTCCTAGCTTGTTTTGAGGGGGAGTTGCAATTCTTGGGCTCTAGCTTGATAAGTGCATATGTCAACAAGGGGGAGAAGTTTCTACACTCACAATGTCACCTAAAGTTGAGCGATATGCATTCATTTGAGAGAGATTGCACTTGTTCAGGGGGAGTTGCATTTGAGGTGTTTTGCTAGATGTGTTGAGCCTTTGCCTCTTCTGGAGGGTCTAGCAGTTTTGCATTTGAGGTGTTTTGCTAGATGTGTTGAGCCTTTGCCTCTTCTGGAGGGTCTAGCAGTTTTGCATTTGAGGTGTTTTGCTAGATGTGTTGAGCCTTTGCCTCTTCTGGAGGGTCTAGCAGTTTTGCATTTGAGGTGTTTTGCTAGATGTGTTGAGCCTTTGCCTCTTCTGGAGGGTCTAGCAGTTTTGCATTTGAGGTGTTTTGCTAGATGTGTTGAGCCTTTGCCTCTTCTGGAGGGTCTAGTTTTCGAGCTTTGCTAGTGGCGTTGAGCCCGTTGCCTCTTCTTGAGGGCTAGTTTTGTTTTACTTGGTTGCGTCGAGCTGTTGCCCATGTCTTTGGGGACCAAGTTTTGCTCACTTTCAAATGACCCAGTTCTTGGCTTTTTTTTGGCTTTTGATCATTTGGGTGAGTTCTTTCTTTTCTCTTTTTTTTCTTTTTCTTTTGCTCAAGCTGTTCGTGTATTGGTGTTGACAATGCACTCATCAAGGGGGAGATTGCGAACACAAGGTTGACAAGTACCCTTGTGTGTTCGTTTTGTGATGAGTGATTGTCAATGTGATCCACGAAGTGGGTTGAGTGGTGACTAACCTTCCCATGGCGAAAGCTATGTGTGCGACATGTCTTTTGGCTTGTGTTGTGCAGGTGTGGAGCTCGGATGCGGTGGTCGACGGTGAGGTGAAGGTCAAGGAGGACGTGCCGTGCCGACAGACCGGGAGCGGTGAAGGACGGATGTGAGGCTTGGACCGAGGGACCCAGAGGCCGGGTGACTAGCCGCGGTGGCTGACACTTGGGACATCGACAAGTGCAAGAAGACATGGAGTGACGGTGTTGACCGGGTCAAGACGGTGGACGCGTGAGTCGAGCGAGGCTCAGGAGGACTTGGCGGGCCGGCCGGTCGAGGACGGCGGTGACACGCGTCGGATGGCGGGGAACGCGTATGGAGTACGCTACCTGCGGACAGTTTACGGGTTTGGGCCTCAAAACCCGGGCGGAGGTTCCGAGGAGGGACGGACGGCACGTGGCGGCATCGGGGAGTTCGCGTCGAGGCGAAGCTACCGGTGAGAAGGCACGGTGGCCGTCAGATCAAGATTACACTGGGTTGGACAACAACTCCCTTGGGCTTAGTGGTTCAACTCATTTGTATCCAGGGGCAAAACTGGGAATGTGTAATAGCCCTGTTAAATAGGATGAGGGAGCCCCCATCTCCCTCACCTCCTCCAGTTTTCATTTTCTCCTTTAGGGTTTCTTCCTCTAGTTTGCTTCCATGTATGAGAGAGGTCCACAACTCAAATTGTGACTTGGTTTTCAAGGAATCGGTGGCCGTAACCACCGTATGCCCTCCGGGATTCATGATTTAGTTGTGTTCTTGATGTGATTTTGGTGTTCTTCACGAGCTCCTTTTGTCCCTTCTTGTTTCCCCTCTTGTTTCTTCGTTTTGCGATGTTTTGGTTCGTTCTTGTTGCCTTGGATCGATCAATGACATGAGTAGAAGCTTTCCACCGAAGGAAATCCACTAATTCCTCACGAGATCGTAGATCCGAGCAATTTAAGTTCTTGACCTATTTTTTTGGGGATTCTTCAATTCCTTCGATTCACGGAGTTAGAGTTTGTTTCGGGCCATGATCCTTTAGAGGTTGCCTTTCTACTCGCTTGTGAACCCTTGTGCAAAGTTTCAAGTCATTTGGAGTTGATTTGATCAAGTTATGGCTTGATTTGATTTTTTCCGAGAAACTGCTCGTTCATACCGGACGCGTCCGATATGATCTAGGACGTGTCCGATATTTCTCACTTTGGAGTTTTGAGCTGAAATTTGGTGGAGACCTTCCCTTGGTGTCTAAAGAGCTATGGTTAAAATTTTATGATTTTTGGACACCATTTGACGGGGTTTTGGATTTTTCTCTTTTGGTCAGCTTGCTGCTGAAAATACCGGACGTGTCCGAGATCATACCGGACGTGTCCGAAAATACCGGACGTGTCCGATATTTGCAGGAGCAGTGCTGTTTTCTTTTGGGAGTTTGCTCGTTTGGGCTTCGATCTGTGTTCCGTTTGCTCTGTGGTGACCCGCTGTGTTCTGAGGGAGCATCCACCCTTCTCTAGGATCGTGGTCATCAAGTCTTTGGTGTATGCTTTTTGGGGATTGATGTTGGGACAGTGGTCAAAGATTTCGAAAGAAATTTGAGGCTCCCATTCACCCCCCCTCTGGTCGCCGTTTCCGGTTCTTCAGATGTGGCCCTTAACCCACCTCTGGCGCCCACCATCTGGTCGGATCTGCTGCTTCGGTTGACGTCTCGTCTCCGGCTGCTGTCAACAGCACCACGGCCACCTCTCCACCAATCACCTCTATGACGCCAGTTGCTCCCAGCAACTCACCTGTGGCACTGTCGTCGCGCGATCCTCTTCCTCCAATGGATGTCCTAGTTACTCCGCCTGTTAATGACCATGTCATGGACACTCGCGGCAAGCGGGGCTTCCATCTTCCAGTGCAACGGCTCAACCTCCATGCCATGACGCCCTCTCCCATTCAGAAGATGTATCATGGTGCTCTTGCCAATCCTAATTGGCGGGATGCTATGATTGAGGAGTTCCTTGCTCTGTAGCACAATGATACTTGGGATCTGGTTCTTTGCCCTCATGGTGCCAATGTGGTTACGGGCAAGTGGGTTTATCACCGCAAGTTCACCTCTTATGGCTCTCCTGATTGGTACAAGGAACGTTGGGTTTGTTTGGGGGTTTACTCAGTGCCTCAATATTGACTATGATGAGACTTCAGCCCAGTGGTTAAGCCAACGACTGTCAGAACGGTTCTTAACATTGCATTATCTCATCAGTGGCCTATTCATTAGTTGGATGTGAAAAATGCTTTTCTTCATAGAACTCTGCAGGAGACCATGTATTATGAATAGACGTCTGGATTTCTCTACTCCACTCACCTCGGTTATGTCTGTCGCCCGAATAAGTCTCTTTATGGTCTGAAGAAGGCGCCCCGTGTGTGGTACAATCGGTTCGCCTCTCATATTCTCTCCATGGGGTTTGTTGGTGCCTTGTCTGACACTTGCCTTCTTGTCTATCGCCATGGTGCTGACACGGCATACCTACTGCTCTATGTCAATGATATTGTGCTCACTACTTCGTTTGAGTCTCTACTTTGTTGCATTATTGCTGCTTTGACCTAGGAGTTCTCGATGGAGAATCTTGTCCCTTTGCATCATTTCCTGGGAGTTTCTGTTGCCCATCGTGCTGGTGGACTTTTTCTCTCTCAGCAGCAGTATATGGTTGACATCCTTGCTCGGGCCGGTATGTCTGATTGCAAGCCTTGCACTACACTTGCCGACACTCATGCCAAAGTTTCCGGTGATGGTGCCCCAGTGTCTGATGGCATCGACTATATCGTGCTCTTGCTGGTGCTCTGCACTACCTGACTTTCACCAGACCCAATATTCCCTATGCTGTCTAGCAGGTGTGTCTTCATATGCACAATCCGTGTGAGACTCATCTTGCTCTGATCAAGCAGATCCTCCAATATATTCGTGGCACCATCGACTTTGGACTATATGCGGATCCAGTTTAGTTGAGTTTGACACCTTTCAGAATGCGGAATACTACGATCCAAGCAACGGCCATGTTGGAATCGACGTCAATAACCTCGTCTCCACGGAATACACCAACACCACTTGGCCCAACACCCTGACGTCCAATTTCACCAAGATGGCCACTGTCAGCTACGACAATGTCACTCAGTTGCTAGCTGTCCATGTCAAGATCGGCGATAAACTGTACAACGTCAGCATGTCAGTTGACCTGAGGAACTACCTGCCACAGTTTGTCACCGTGGGCTTCTCAGCGGCGACTGGTGTGATAAGCGAGCTGAACGGCCAGAGCCAGATATTATCATGGTCATTCAGCTCCACTATGGAACCCAAGCAGCAAAAGCAACCCCAGAAGAATAGTACCATTCTGCTGGTCTCTGTGCTAGTGCCTCTTCTCTTTCTGTTGGCATGTGCAGCTGTGGGCAGAAACGAAGATCCGGAGGAAGCGGCGATAGCGACTATGAAGAGGAAGATGATAGGATCGAGCTGGAGAAAGGAGTGGCTGCTAGCGGCCCCAAGCGATACACATACCGCGAGCTGGCTGCCGCCACCAACAACTTCGCCGAGGATTACAAGCTTGGTCGTGGTGGCTTCGGAAGCGTCTACCGGGGTATGCTCGACGTTGCCGGCGAAGAGCGCCTGGTGCCGGTGGCCATCAAGATGTTATCACCGGAGACCGGAGTCATCCGAGCAGGGGAGAAAGGAGTTCGAAGCAGAGGTGAGGATCATCAGCCGGCTCAAGCATCGCAACCTTGTGCCGCAGCTCCTGGGCTGGTGCGATAGTCGTCGCAACGGCCTCCTGCTCGTCTACGAGCTGGTGGCCAAAGGCAGCCTCGACAAGCATCTCCACAACAGCGAGAGCTTTCTGACGTGGCCACAAAGGTACCACATCATCCTTGGCTTGGGATCCGCGCTGCGGTATCTCCATCAGGAGTGGGAGCAGTGCATCGTGCACGGCGATATCAAACCCAGCAATCATCGGCAATGGCCGGAATACTCTGTTCTGGCAAGACAGCTGGGTTCATGGGGTGTCAATCAGAGCAATGGCGCCCACCTTGATGCACTTTGTCCCCAAACGAGTCATCTACAGGCTAACGGTGGCGGAAGCACTCACGGACAGGCATTGGGTGCGCACCATATCCGGCGGAGTAACTGCCCTAGCAGCCACGGAATACTTGCAGGTCTGGCACGCGATTGAGGACATCGTCCTCACGGACGCACCGGACCGCCTCATCTGGCGATGGGAGTCTGACCGAAGCTTCTCGGTCCGATCGGCTTATCAGGCATTACATCTCGGTTCTCACCCCATTCCGGGCTGCGTCAGGATTTGGGAGGTGTGGGCGCCGCTCAAGGTGAAGCTGTTTCTCTAGCTAGCGGTTCGCCGCCGACAATGGACAGCGGACAGACGACGGAAGCATGGGCTCGATGCACACGACACCTGCTTCCTGTGCGATTAGGAACCGGAAACCATTGATCACATCATCGTCGAATGTTCCTTCGCCAGGCAGTTGTGGTTCGAGGCAGCCACAGCGCTTGGGGCAACTCTGACCGAGCAACCAGCCGGCGCCATTGTCGACTGGTGGCAGACCTGGAGAGCTCTTTGGCCAGCGTCATTTGCAAGAGGCGCAGACTCCATGTTCGCGCTAATCGCTTGGGAAATCTAGAAAGAACATAATGCACGTTGTTTCCGCGGAGCAGCCACACAGCAGATTCCGGCGATCAAGGCAACCATCAAACTTCAGGCAGAGCTATGGGTCCAGGCCGGTGCGAAGCACCTAGGTTGTTTAATTTAGCAAGTAATAGGTTAGAGAACAAGCTGAGCAGGGTGGGTGCGCTCAGTGTTAATCTTGTAAACCACCCGAGATGTAACAAACTATTCTTCTACTTAATAAAAAAACGTGCAAATTTTTTACGTGATTGAGAAAAAAAAAACCAGCAACATCATGCTGGATGAGTCCCTCAGCACCAGGCTCGGTGACTTTGTCTGGCCAGGCTCGGTGACCATGGAGCACGGTGGCACACCACCAAGGCCGTGATGGGCACGGCAGGGTACATCGACCCGGAGTTCGTCAACACGCACCACCCGAGCACCTACTCTGACGTCTATAGCTTCGGCATCGTCCTCCTCGAGATCGTCTCCGGCCGGTGCCCCGTGATCCTGCTTGAAGGACGTGCGCACTTCGTCCTGGTCAAGTGGATGTGGGGTCTGTATGGCCGGAACGCGATCCTTGACGCGGCGGACAAGCGGCTGAGGGCCGCCGGCGACGAGGCTGATGACAGGTGCATGGAGAGGGTGCTCGTCGTCGGACTGTGGTGCGCGCATCCTGACCAGAGCGAGCAGCCGTCCATCGCGCAGGCCATGCATGTTCTGCAGTCGGAGGACGCCAGGCTTCGAGAGCTCACGCCTCAGATGTACAGGACGGTGTCTGAGTTCGCCGTCACTGGACGTGCTGTCGACGCATTGTCCGTTCAGAGCTCCTCTTCCACGACCACGATGACAACCGGCGGCCATTCCAAGCTCTCTGCCGAGTCGGCGTCCTCGGCCTTGCTCCGGGATTCAAAAGAGTTGGCTTGATTTACATCCAATGGCGACTGTGTGAGTTAATTATATATTGACTGTAAAATTACTTTTTTTTCAGGTACATTCATCATTGTTGTACTTCTTGACTTATAAAAAACAAACATTTGTCGTAGTTCTTCACTTAAAGCAACCATCTTTGTAAAATGTGTTTTTAGTTTTTTTACATCAACACAGAGTATCATTACGGCGTTGTTTGGAAAGGCTTAAATTCTTGGAAAAGTCAGCTTTTCCTTACCTCCCAACGGAGGCTTCCATTTGAGTTAGCAATCTAATTAAGTTTTGACAAAAAAAATTTTGAATTTAAGTTTTGGCAATTAGGAGTCATGTTAGTGTCCTGTAAAATCCATGTATTTTTCCTTCAAAAAAAATCCATGTATTTTAAAGGGGCCTTAAGAGCCTGTTTGGTTGCCACAGATCGAATGGACCCCTGGAATTATTCCAACTATGAATTTTGTGCTAATAATTTATACTATATTTGATCACCCGGATTAAGGGTAAACGAACGAGCCCTTAAACTTGTTTCCCCTTCTTTCCTTCCTATAAATGGATTCTCATATATATATTCATAATTTCGTCCATGGATGCAATCAAGCTACAATTCCTCCCTCGCGGCCTCTGGCAAGCAAAGCCATGGACCTCACAGTGGCCATCAGAGCCACCAAACTCCTAAGGGCATGTACAACTCACAGACGGGAGGTCGTCTGTAAGAGCCTCGAATCTGATGTACAGACAATTAGAGAGACAGATCGTACAACCCACAGACAAGGGGGCGTATGTAAACTGTTTAATGCTTTGCATGTAGCCAAGATCGTTCGTGAATATCATTTTGTATACCATTGTGCTGCTATTTGATACAAAACAGATAGTTCAATATATGGTCACAGAAAAACACAAACTAGCCCTGCTTGCTTTGATAACTTGATCACAGAAAATAGAGTTCGGCATTAAAAAAACATTCACAACCTGTTCGCTGATTGGTTTCTGGGCTGATAAGTCTGGTTGGTACTGATTTGTTGTGAGAGAAAAACACCGTTAGCTGACTGATAAGTCCTGGCTGAAACCAATAAGCGAACATGCTGCCAGTCTCATACAGTCTATTACTAAAAGAACGAATCAGGAAAACAAAGCAGGTGAAAAAAACGGATGAGGAAGCACCACACGGGAAGGATCTGAAGCATCCGAGATTTTTGCCGAGAGCAAAAACGCAGGCTCTCGGCAAACAAAACGTTTGCCGAGCGCGGCTCTCGGCAAACACCGGCCGTCGGCAAGTGACAGGATTGCCGTGGGCCTGCATCTCGGCAAGCAACAGCTCTCGGCGAAGTGGGCCATTTTGCCGAGAGCCGCGCTCGGCAAAAAATGCCCGTCGACAAAATGGTCCTTTGCCGTAGGCCGCGCTCTCGGCAAAATCAGGCTCTCGGCAAAACATTGCCGCGGGCCCATAGCCGTGACCTGCCCTGACGGCGTCACCGCTTTGCCGAGAGCCCCTCCGTTACTGCTCTCGGCAAAACTCTTTGCCAAGCGCCGCTCTCGGCAAATATTTGCCGAGAGCCCCTCCCAGGCTCTCGGCAAATGTGGTTTCTATATTTCATGTGCATGTGTTTCTCTTCTCCTAACTCTCTCCAATTAAATTATTTTTTCTTTCATATGCTCCAAACTTTTTTCTCTATAGACATACTACAGGTTGTACTCAATATTAAAATTTTGTGTATTTTTGTAATTATTTGATATATATAATTAATTAATTGCATTTCAAGGAGTTTTTTTTAATCGATTAAAATTTGAACAGCGATTGATTTAAACACGGGAAAAAATTAAGTAGAAAATGATATTCATGCTATTTATGCATTATTGAGGGCAAATAACATCTTGTTGACGTTTTTTTCACCTTTTATTTTACGAATCGAAGACCACGAACATATGTCGCCCAACGATTTAAAAATTCTTAAAAAAGGAAACGAAGTCGGAAAATTGTGATATTTGCAATGAAGTCATGGTATCACACTTGGAGGCTGTGGTAAAAAATTGAAAATGTTTCGCACAAGTGGTTGCGTATGATTCTTACAATCTGAGACATCTCCGAATAAGTTTCATAAAGTTGAGAAGGATCCATTAGGATTTTCAAACAATGTCATGGTCGAATTAGTTTTGGAGTTCCAAACTTTTTGTATAGCCATTAGAGAGCATAAGTTGTAACACGGCAAAATTTCGTATTTTTCCGGAGCCGTTTGCTGTTTATTAATTTTTTTTGGATATTATTTGCCGAGAGCTTCAGGGGATTGCTCTCGGCAAAGGCTCTTTGCCGAGAGCAACTAGGCCCGCTCTCGGCGTAGATTTCTTTTTTTTACCTGGCCTAGATCAATGGTTTGCCGAGAGCTGGCTCTCGGCGAAGAGGTTTGCCGAAAGCTGCTCTCGGGAAAGATTTAATTTTTTTTTAGAAATGTCATTTTTTGTTCAGTTTGCCGAGAGCTACTCTCGGCAAATAATAATTTTTATTTTTTTTATATTTTTTTGTGCAGTTAGCTAGTTAAAAAATTCGAACGAAATTTGAAAAAAAAATAACTTTACCGAGAGCTGGATTTGGGGGCTCTCGGCAAAGGGGGAAGGTTTGCCGAGAGCCTCCCAGATCTGGCTCTCGGCAAAGTGGCTTCACCACTTAAACGTTTTGGCGCAGCCCCGCAAGCCCCGCAAGTGAACCGTTTCGGCTGCAGCCCGCCATGCCCGGCCGCGCGCGCTGCCGCCGCCGCTCCGCCCGAGCCTCGCCGCCGCCGTAGCCCGCCACGCCCGGCCGCGCGCGCTGCCGCCGCCGCTCCACCCGAGCCTCACCGCCGCCGTAGCCCGGCCAGCCCGCCCCATCCCGCCACGTCCGCCCACGCGCGCCGGCGGCGGCCGCCGGCCCGCCCTAGCCCCGCCACGCACGGCCGCCGGTGTCTCGCCCCCGCACGCCAACGACGCAGTCATTCATCCCGCCCCCGCAAGCAGAGGAGCGAGGAGGAGTGGCGCGACGTCCTCTCCCCCAAGCAGAGGAGCGAGGAGGAGAGGCACCAACATCTTCAAGCGTGGCTGCAGAGGATATAGGTCTGATCCACAGTACTCTCTCAGGCGAATGCTAGCTTCGTTAAAATTTCTTTGAAATTCCCTGTCAAAATTCAAGTCCCACACCAAGTTCCTCGTCTCACAGGCTGAGATGTATGTCCAAAATTCCATTTACTTCCTTTTGAAGTGTCAAAACGGCAGTTCTAGAAATCATGTTGTGATAACCTTAACTTTAGGTCCACTACGCCTTTTGATCTGGATCTCGTGTATCACGGCTATCCTCTTGTACTACAGAGTCTATATATACTATACTAGAAGCCGCTATTTGATTTAGGGAGCTTATAGAATAACCCCCTTCCCAAAATAAGTGTAAATATATGACATGATTAGTCTAATAATGCTTATTTGGTATCATAATATTAATATTTTCTTGTATATATTTGGTCAAATTTAAGGTTTGTTGGCTTCTCAAAACGTGAGATGTGTATTTTAGAACCAGGCATTATTGCTGCTGATATATGACCAGCACCGGTTGCGCTTTCATTCTTGAATTAGCTCTGATATGTCAATTCTTATCCTTTCTGAAACTACAGGTAGGGCGACAGACAGAATATATGTTTGATAGTGCCAACCCCTGAGTAGTTCCTGGTCTTTAAACATATATATTCCTTCATTCCTTGTAATTTTTGTGTTATTTATTTCCAGGACCAAAATAGTATAGCTGAAAACCATACTAATTCACTTACATACCCCACTCAACTGTGTATTCGTCATAGCTAGGTAGGAGTACACTGTTTCTGTTCCTGGCGCCCTATCATCTTCGTTTAGTTCTGTCTTTTTTTTTCTTTTACCGATGTGAATCAGAATGAATATGTTATATGAAGTGCAAGGTACGCATAGGGATCAACCTATATTGATCTAGTGTACCATGCATGCATCTGCAGACCTAGTGTGCCACATTCATATGCCTGCATCAGATCAGAACGAATATAATGCCACTGCTGCTTCATATGCACTACCGGAAAAACGTCCTTTGCCGAGATCCGAGATTTTTGCCGAGAGCAAAAACACGGGCTCTCGGCAAAGAAAACATTTGCCGAGTGCATTAGTTAGAGTAGTAGTTGCAGTAGTGTTAGTAGTAGTTAGTAGTTGTAGTAGTGGTATTAGTAGTGGTATTAGTAGTAGTTAGTAGTTAGTAGTTGTAGTAGTGGTATTAGTAGTGGTAGTAGTAGTTAGTGTAGTAGTAGTTGTAGTAGTTAGAGTAGTAGTAGTTGATAATTAAGCTGCATGTGGTTCCTTGATATATATGTGGTTGTCGGCCATCGTGCCATGGTTTTCTTTCAGGTTTGGAAACCTCACCGTTCAGGGGAGATGCTGCCGAATTTTTGAGTTGACGTTATTTTGCTTCTTTCTTTCTTTTTGCAGGAGCCGAGTCGGAGTACCCCTGTGTCCCCAGGTCTGCCCGCACCGCGTCGCCTCACCACTGCACCGACCCGCCACGGCCCCGCTAGCCTGACTTCACCGCCACCTAAGGTATAACCACTCTTTATTTGTCCTGGTCATGTATCGCCACGTAACCCAGGTAGGTGTCTCCCGTTCGAAAGAGATACGGTTAGAAATATGCAGATCTTTGCATATCAATAACCGTATCTGTTTCGAATTGTCCACGTTTTTTGGACAACCCGAGGATGCGCAGATGGTGTTAGTTTCCATGGTCTGCTCCGATCCGAGACAGAGTTTCGACAGTATCTTCCTATTGTTCTCCGGATACACAATCTCCCTGTCGGGACGTGTATTTGGAGAACAGCGGGGAGGTGCTGCCGAAATTCTGTTTCGGATAGGACCAGACCATGGGAACTAACACCATCTACGCATCCTCAGGTGGGATTAGGACCTATCCTTACCTATTAGATGGTAGGAACGACGTGTAGATGCAAGTCCATGGTTATATTTATTACTTGGTGATATATATGTTAGAGGATGGATGACCGTGAGTGGATGTACTCGGGCCGCCGGAGCGCCCGTGAGATTACCAGAGAATGGGTCGACAAGACCAAGGCTTTCATCAAGCAAGTATTTGACCAGGCTCCCGGAGCGCGTGCCGTTTTTTGTCCCTGCATCAACTATACAGACAAAGGAGGTGATGACTTCACATCTGGCTAGGCATGGATTTACGAAAAACTATACCCAGTGGACCCACCATAGTGAAGCCGGTCGTGTGAGAGAGGAGGTGGTGAGACCACGTGTCGAGGATTACAATGTTGATGCCGGGGTAGCAGCTTGGTTAGATGACTTTCACGAAGCACACTTCGCTGACGGACGTAGGCAGCAGCAGGAGGAGGAGCCAGAGGCAAGCGCAAAGGCGTATTACGACATGTTGTCTGCGACAGGGAAACCCCTTCATGGCCACACACAGATTTCAAAGCTTGATGGCATTTCACGCTTAATGGCCTTAAAGTCCCAGTTCAACCTCAGTCGAGAGAACTTTGATGAAATGTTGATAGTTATTGGCTCCATCCTTCCGGCCGGTCACCTTCTACCACAGAACATGTACGAATCAAAGAAGGTCCTTCGTGCACTTAAGATGCCATATGAGCAGATACATGCTTGTCCAAAGGGTTGCGTCCTCTTTAGAAAAGCACATGCGGATGCAAAGTACTGTCCAAAGTGTAAATCCTCTAGGTATCTAGAGGTAGACTCTTGTGATGGTGAGAAGAGGCAGAGTCCGTACCCCATGAAAATCCTACGGTTCCTTCCATTCATACCAAGGATCCAATGGCTATTCATGACAGAGGAGTCCGCGAAACAGATGATATGGCACAAAAATGGAAAAAGATACAGTCCTGAGAAGATGGTACATCTAGCCGATGGTGAAGCATGGCATCACTTTGATAACATTCATCGTAACAAAAGTGGGGAGGCACGTAATGTGCGTGTTGCACTGGCAACAGATGGGTTCAATCCTTATGGAATGATGGCTGCCCCATACACTTGTTGGCCCGTGTTTGTTATCCCTCTCAATCTCCCCCCTGGCGTCTCCTTCCAACGACAGAATGTGTTCTTGTCGTTGATAATTCTAGAACACCCTGGGAATAACATGGGTGTTTTCATGGAGCCTTTGTTCGATGAACTGGTCCATGCTTGGGACCATGGTGTATGGACATACGATCGAGCTACAAAGACAAACTTCAACATGCATGTTTGGTATCAATACTCCATGCATGACTTCCTAGCATATGGGATATTCAGCGCTTGGTGTGTTCACGGGAAGTTTCCATGCCCCTTGTGCAAGGCAGCTCTGTAGTTCAATTGGCTGCAGAAGGGCGGCAAATATTCCATGTTCGACAAACATCGACAATTCCTCCCTACTGAGCATCCATTCAGACGAGACATCAAGAACTTTACTAAAGGTGTCATGGTTACAAACCCCGCACCATAGATGATGACCGGTGCTGAGGTTCATGATCAGATAGATGCTCTCTGGATCAATGAAAAAGATGGTAGGTTCATGGGATATGGTGAGGAGCATATGTGGACTCATAAGTCGCCCTTGATGATGCCCCCCTATTATAATGACCTTCTTCTTCCACACAACATTGATGTAATGCACACCGAGAAGAATGTTGCTGAGGCGCTTTGGGCAACGATCATGGACATTAAGGATAAGACGAAGGATAATGTAAAGGCAAGACTGGACCTGGCAACGATATGTGATAGACCAAAGCAACACATGCAACCTCCTAGAAGCGGCAAGAAATGGACAAGGCCTAAGGCCGATTACAGATTGAAACCGGAACAAAAGAGAGAAGTATTAGAATGGTTCAAAACATTAATGTTCCCTAATGGGTATGCAGCGAATCTGAGGAGGGGAGTGAACTTATCTAACTTGCGAATCAACGGCCGGAAGAGTCATGACTATCACATATGGATTGAGTGTCTTCTTCCGACGATGCTCCGAGGCTATGTCCCTAAGAATGTGTGGAAGACGCTAGCTGAGTTGAGCTATTTCCTCCGCCAGCTTTGTGCCAAGGAGTTATCTCATAGCGTGGTTGCAGAATTGGAAAAAATAGCACCTGTGTTGCTCTGTAAGTTGGAGATGATCTTTCCACCCGGCTTCTTCAACCCGATGCAGCATTTGATTCTGCACCTCCCATATGAGGCATGAATGGGGGGGCCCGTGCAGGCCCATTGGTGCTATCCAATCAAGAGATGTCTAAAGGTTCTTCAGAAGAAATGCAGAAACAAATGCAAAATCGAGGCTTCCATGGCGGAGGCATTCGTTCTAGAGGAGGTTACTAACTTCACACAAGCATACTATGGTGACAAGCTTCCTAGCGTGCATAATCGACCCCCTCGTTACAATGCTGGTGAAAATGAATCAAAACTCAGCCTTTTCCAAGGGCAACTTGGAAGTGCGAGTGATGCGACCTCATTGTTGTTGAAAAATGAAGAGTGGCTCACAATCATTATATATGTGTTCACCAATCTTACCGAAATGGAGCCGTACATGCAGTAAGTGGCTTCTTGCACGAACTTGTTAATTAAATATGCCATCAACATTCTGCATCCAACCTCCTTGTTTCTCGTTGTTACAGGGAGTTTATTAATGAGAACTGGCATCTATCAAGGGAACCTACCCTGCAAGAACATGACACCATTCTTCATCAGGGTGCGAGAAATGGAATCTCCGATTTTATTTCTTGGTTCAAACAAAAGGTACTATGCAATTTAGCTCGTTCGCCGTTGACATTCCCAGTTGCTTGTACATTCCAATTTAACGATCTATCCTCCTTGACCTTGCAGAGCCAAACCGATTTGACTATGAATCCAGAGCTGAGATAGGTTGCCAATGGCTTTGAACATAGGGTCAAGTCATTTTCTGGTTATGATGTGAATGGATACCGATTTCACACAACAAGACACGAGCAGAGCCGGCCCAATCAAAGAACCACGAATTCTGGAGTTTTTACCGGCGGCCTTGATGGGGCTGAGTATTATGGAAGAATTGAAGAAATATACGAACTTAAGTTTCGTGGTCGCAAACCTCTTAACCTTGTCGTATTCAAATGCCATTGGTTTGATCCTCAAGAAACGAGACGAAGTCCTTCCCTTGGGCTAGTAGAAATTCGACAGGATTCCGTCTATGGCGGAAAGGATGTCTATATTGTGGCTCAACAGGCCACACAAGTTTATTATCTCCCCTACTCGTGCCAAAGGGACCCTCGTCTTCAGGGTTGGGATATTGTGCACAAGGTATCGCCGCATGGTAAAGCACCTTCCCCAAACGCCGAAGACTACAACTTCGACCCAAACACATATGATGGAGAGTTCTATCAAGAAGAGGGCCTACAAGGGACTTTTGAGATTGACTTAACCGGAGCTATGGAAATGGAAGTAGACAATGAAATGGATGTTGATGTGGACGAGGGGGATGAGGTGGAAAATGTGAAGGACTTGGCGTTACTTGAAGGATTACATATTGGCAATGGCAATGATGACATAGTTGCTCCTTTGGAAAGTGTTGAACATTTTGACATGGCTGATAGTGATGATGAGAGCTATGATCCAGCTAATCCCGATGGGGATGATTATTTCTAATACATGTAATATTATGTTATTTTTTAATTATGCTTTATTTATTTTGCATCTCTTTTTAATAATGTCTTGTTTATGATCCGTCTAATCTGATCTTATTGTTTATGTCTTGTAGGTGATTGTGCAAAGATGGCAGGCCGCAGAGCTTTGCGGGCGGTCAGGTCGCTTTACGACACGGGGGGCAGTACACCAGGGCCCTCAGGTGAAGCTGGGGGTCGGCACCACCTCAGGGGAGGAGGAGGAGGGTGGCCGGGAGGAGGCCTAGGGCGCCACCGCCTCAGCCTGCAGCAGCAGCAGCACCAGAGCCCGAGGAGGAGCGGGAGGAAGAGCAGGTGGACAAGCAAGCTCAGCAGGGAGAGGACAAGCTGTAGGCCGAGCAGGAGGCCGAGCAGCTGGACAAGCAGGAGGAGCGAGAGGACGAGCAGGAGGCCAAGGCAGGAGGTTCCAGTTCCACCAGAACCTCGGGTGTCTACCAACGAGGTCCGGCGAGCCTACCTGAACGGCCGATACCTGAGGCTCTACGCCCGGTCATTCGACCCATTGGGCAAAAGTATGTAACTTTTACATTTTTTCGCTCCTACATATGATAGAATCACAATGGAAACTAACAGTTTTTTCTTAATCACTTATGTAGGTCTTGGAAGGTCGTGGTCCCAGGTGCTCACAAAAGGTTGCCCAATGGCATCCTGGGTCTTCTCTGCAGGGAACACTTCCCAGGCTTGGTTCGCTACGCCGAAGCTCTGGAGCCAGCCTACACGTACGAGCACTACGTCGCCGCCCCTGATGCGGAGGACGAGACGGGCCGCACGTACGAAAGCGTGGCGGAGCGGGTTATGTGCGAGTTTTGGGTAAGTCTTCCTCCCACTACTTTGCTCAATACATTGCATTCGCTAGAGTTTCTTGAACCAGTGTATTGATACATCTTTTCTATATGCAGGACTTCTTCAAATGCGCCGAGGGCTACGAGGCGAGGGCGGCCAAGGCATCAGCCAAATCTTTTAGAGGTCGCATCTCAGACATGCATTACGAGGCGCGGCTCCAGGCCATCATCGATTACTGTGCCATCTACGAGCATCGGAAGGTAAAGAAAGAAGATGCAAGATTAATGCATCTGACCAAAGAGCAGTACCTGAAGGTAAATATACAACATCAATATTGATTTCTTCTAAGATTAGGTAGGCTTGAATTGTTCTTATATCTATCAATGTACTTGATGTCGTACAGGTGCCTCCTGGCCGGTGCGCCAATAAAACGTGGGCCTGGCAGATGATGGTCGACAAGTGGGTGAGTGGCAATTAGGCGGATAACCACACCGTCCTCCGGGAATGACGTTTGCTGATGCCAGGTGTATCACACCACTAGGGCAACCTTAACATCCACGAATTCGGGGCTAGATGGGTACGTGACTTGGTGTAGCTTCATTTATTCTTTCAGACGTTTATTCCTACATGATTTATAATCATCTTGCTGTTTTTCTCGCAGTCGGCTGCACATCAAAACCAGCCATGCGGAGAGCTCAAGTCATGGGTTCTGGCCCACAAGGGCAAGGCGACAGACAACATCAACTGGAACCCAGACGACCCAGCCGAGTCATTCACCAACGAGAGCATCCCCGAGCGCATCAGTCAGTACACCGAGGCGGCAAGGGGAGTCCATGGGGCAGACTAGGATCCGCACACCGTGGACATTGACGGCGACATCGTCATGAGGGTGGGAGGAGGCAAGAAGCATGGGCGGTACCTCATCAGCAACAGCACGCTCGACCCGCACACCACTCCCACTCTCTCACAGGTCCGGACAAGCAGCACGAGCGGTAGCATGCCCATACGCCCAAGGCAGGACACTTCGACGCATCGTGTGACAGCACTACAGGTTATTTCTGTTTTATTCGTTGTTCATTGGTTTTACATTCCTCGAAATTGCTTGTAACAATGCAGTGAAAAATTATAGGCCCAGGTGCATGTGCTCGAGGAGCATAAGGCTAGGGTGGAGGAAGAGCAATAGAGGGAGCGGGAGGCCGAGCGACAGAGGTGGGAGGCTGAGCGGGCGAGGTTTGACGCCTTGGCTCAGTACGTGGCAAGTCTTGGCGTCACGATGGGTCGTCTAGCGCCACTAGAGCTGTTCGCTCCTCCACCGCCTTACCCATACCCACCTTACTCATACGTGAGTTCAACTTCTCTAACAAAAGCTCTTTACTGTACATGTTGGCCATCGTGCCGTTGATGTGATGGGAGGCCTTCGTGCCGTTGATATATATGTGTGCCGGCCATCGTGCCGTTGATATGTGGTGGGCGGCCATCGTGCCGTTGGTTTTCTTGCAGGTTTTGGAAACCCCACCGTGCAGGGGAGGTGCTGCCGAAATTTTGATGTGTCTAGGCTTAGATTACAATTTTATACCTAGTTCTGCAAATTTTGACTTGTCTACGCTTAGATTACAATTATATGCCTTAGTATTACTATAATTACTAATTTTTCTTCTCCTTTGTGCAGAATCAATCGGCGGGTTCGAATGATGTGCCTGAGCAGCCGTCGTCGGGAGGGTCGTGGCACCAACTGTATCCACAACTTCCGCCGCATCAGCAGCCGTCGGGAGGGTTGGGGTACCAGCCGTATCCACACCTTCCGCCGCAGCAGTAGCCGCCGTCGGGAGGGTGGGAGCCTTGGGGGTGAGCCTGTTGTTCTTCATCATGTATTAGCACTTGGTGACATGAACTTGTGTGAGATGAACTTAACACTTTGAGATGGACATGTGTCGTTGGATTTGAGATGTTTAGATGGATTATAATGTGAGACATGTGATGTGGATGACATATTTGTGATATATGTGATGTGGATGATGTGTTATATTTGTGAAATATGTGTTGTTGAAGCTGGAAATATAAACAAAAATAAAAAAATGCTCTCTGGACTCTTTGCCGAGAGTAGGGCTCTCGGCAAATCTGCCTCTTTGCCGAGAGCCTACCTCTCGGCAAATCTGCCTCTTTCCCGAGAGCTTGGTGGTCGGCTCTCGGCAAACCTTTTTTTTTAACACCACCTCTGTCGCAAATCTTTTTTTTGAACAATTCTTTGCCGACGGTCGCTCTCGGCAAAGAAGTTCTTTGCCGACGGTCGCTCTCGGTAAAGAAGCTGCCACACCGTTAGCGATCGTTTGGCCATTACTAGGACGCGCCAGTTTGCCGAGAGCTAGAGTTTGCCAAGAGCCTTGACATTACTCTCGGTAAATATTTTGCCGAGAGGGGCTCTCGGCAAAGAATCCTTTGCCGGTAGATGTTTTGCTGACGGCTCTTTGCCGAGAGCTGCTCTCGGCAAATAGTTTGCCGAGCGTGAACTTGTCTTTGCCGAGAGCTTCGGGCTCTCGGCAAAGGCCGGGAGTCCGGTAGTGTGTAGAAAATAGTCTTTTTTTTTGTTACAGTGCATGCACCCAAAACTATATAAACCATGGATGCCTACATGAGCAATATGGCTGCGTACTTCTCCTGACGCTGCGCCATGCACACAGCTAGCCATGCCATGCACACACAGGGTACGGTGTAGCGCTATCTAGCTGCTAGCGTAGGATCCGGTATGCTTTGACCGCGTTTATTTCAAGTGCACACAACAACACAACAGGAACTGTCGAGAGTGTGCGCTAGCTGCTTGAAAATTAATTGGGTGAACATGGATGCATTTGGTTTGGCAGAGACCCATAACAGCGTTTGGTGTCAACTGTACAGTAGCCATGACACGGACACATGCTAGAGGGGCCGGGGGCCGGTATTCCATTTGCTGTGTGCTAGCTGAAACAGTATATATACCCCCGGCCCACGCGGCCCCGAAATAAATTAACATGTCTATTTTAACACTTAACTTTATTCTAAAAAAATTGATTAATTTTGTATAAAAAATATCAATATTTATGACATAAAACTATTATCAGTTGCTGAAAATCAATTCTGTAGTTGTGCACATAAATGTTAGCATTAATTCTTCACTATAAGTTAGTTCAAATTAATTAATATAATTTGACTTAAGAAGATTTATTTTAGGATGGAGGGAGGACTGAGAGAGGGAGAGTTTGGGAGCAATATATGTAGTATTAGCGCGCGTATGCAATATACTTAGAACACCTCCAATAGTAACTGCAAGTGGGGGCGGTGGTGCGGGGGGTGGAGAGGCCCATGGGGGTGGCGTTGCTGTGGAGAGGACCCCGAGGGTGGTGGCGTGGCCCGTGGGACGATGGCGCAGGCGTCAAAGAAGCCCCAGAGGGTTGCAGAGAGGACCATGGTGGCAGCGGCGCGTGCAGCAGACTGGCGACCCATTGGGGGGGGGGGGGGGGGGTCGTGCACAGGACACTCGGGAGCGGTAGCGTGTGGGAAGGAAGACGAGAGTATAACGATTAGATTGAAGGGTCGGACGGGTTAGCTAGGGTTTGGGGAACTTTTGTTATGTCCGGTGTGGGACTCACAAGCATGGCCTTTTAGCGCGCGTTGCCAATTTTCGCGTGAGGCTCCCGCAAGGGGAGGAAAAGATAGGTCCTGACGGTCAGGGAACTGACAGAAATACCTCTCCTGATAGTTTCTGACCGATAGGGTTTTTTGATTTATTCCTAATGGTTTTCATATTTACTGTCGGCGGGCAGCAACCGACAGGAGTATTTCACACTGATAGGAGTTTTTCCTCCTTATTCTTGTCTTGAGTTTGGTAGTGTAAGGTAGCTCTAAATATATTATTTTGTATTTTAATAGAAGAGATGATAGAGGAAAACCTATCTCTTAAAATTAATCAAGAGTTAGCCTCATGCACACACTCCAAAATCATGTAAAAATTACGGTTGTCATGTAGGGCTATTCATATATGAACAATATGCTAAAAATTAAAACCATTAATTGGAGAAGTTGCCTTAGAATTAGTAACTCTATCTCATATTGTTCATGGTGCCCTTGTGCGGCAACATGAAGGGAGCTCTAGCTATAGGTTGGGGCTGGCCATACCACCGCATTAATGTTAGCTGGTGCAGTATTATTGTACCTCCTACACATTCAACTGTTTTGATTTCTCGGTAACTTCAGTGTCAAGATGATGGAGTACTACAGTTTACTAGCTAGTCAGTGATGGAGAGTGTGACAGGGCGACTGGTCGTCGGCAATCTTACTACTCCTCCACCTTTTCCCCTCTTTAGTCTACTTGATGAGAGTTGTTCGATCAATCCCAACTAAAATTCGTTGAGGTGGAACAAAAGTTATACACATGGAACACACCATAAAATTAAAGTTGTTCGCCTGACCTGCTAGCTTAACCAAAATTATTCAATTGTTACAAGAGTTTGTAAGTGAGGGGAAAATATATATAATAAAATGCAAAGACATGGAACAAAATGTTAATAAGCTTGGAAGAAAACGGTAAGGGTTCAACTAGTATTAGGGTAACCACAATGTATTTCGACTAAGTAGTCCATATGAGCAGATCCCCTGACAGTGGTCTGTTACTATTTCGGTTGCTACAGTTTGAAATGTTCAGATGATCTATATGGATGGGCCCACTAACAATAAAAAATGATTTATGCATGGGAGCATCAATGGCAGGACCAAAGGAGAGAGACGATGGAGAGAAAGAAATATTTTTTATTTTTTTCTAAAAAAAGTAAATATTTTAAGTTTTTCTCAAAAGGTAATATTTTTATTGATTATGGATAGCTTTTAACTATTTTATGGCTAGCTCCTCATGTAGTCTATACAGAATAATTTAATCGATATTATCTGCTTTTGAAGCACAATGTGGTTGCTCTAATAAACAAAGGAAAGTAAGTGCTATTACTAATACCAAATTAATTAGCTAGCAATAATGTTGATTATACACCTACAAATCAATTTATTACATGTAACAAAAGATTTTCATGGATGTAACAACTTAAAATATTACAAGGAACAACGGCAAGTAGCTAAAAGTATCAAAGAACGCGAAAGGGTCTCTAGCCTAGTGGTTAGAGCACCCGAGTATAGCACCTAGTAGACCTGGGTTCGACTCCGCATGGGAGCGAATTTAAACAGGTTTGCATTATTAAAAAAATTAAAAAAAAAGATGCTGGGGCTTCCCTTGCTAACTTCGGTCAAAAAAAGTATCAAAGAACATTTTAAGATCGTAAAATGGCTTTCCATTAGCATAACAATTCATTTTACGAATAATGGAATGAATTAAGACATACTTACTTCAAAGCATCGATAGGACAAATTACATGTAAGTTGTTTACATCTAAGACGGTGTTTGGTTCAGCGAATGGTAACACATAGGAAATGAAATCACATACCACTGTAATAGGAGTGGTTCAATCTTTATCTGGAAATGGAAATATGATATGATAATTACTAATTACAGGCGGTGGGAAACAAACATTTGTACATTTTAGCCAACCAAACGGCTCGTAGTTCCTAGTTAACTCAGATACATAAGAGCCGGATCAACGGTCCTCAAACTGCTTGATAGTGTCACCTATGTATCTCCCAACTATTTGGGTCCTTAAATTTGTTACTAGTTAGGTCGTCATTCATGTTCTGGTCATCTTCAACCAATGTTAATATCTTTCTTGTAGATTTTTTTTAAAAAAATGGTGCTACATGTGGTTTAGCATCTACGTGACATATATATATATGCGCATCACCGTTTTTTTTACAATTCATGGTTTATATATATCGTAAGTTTGTAGAAAAAAAAAAGTCTCATGGGATGGGACCTACATGCCATCCTCAGACGAAACTATCTTCTCTGTGAACGTGATGGACAAAGGAATCATATGTTAATCAATTCTATTTGAACCTTGAGTGACATAGTTAAGTGTTATTGTGTTAACAAGTTTAGGGATCCAGCTCAAAATATGAAAAATAGCAGTTCGGAGGCATAGATACAAGAATCGCTCATACTTTTTACATTTTTGTAATCTATGTAATATAGAATGTATAGTTTTTTTTTTTAGAAACGTATAAAATGCATATATATGTTTCTTTTGATGAAATATATATGTTATTCTGGAACCTTCAGTGAATTTAATTTATGCACCACCTCCACTAGGCCGTTGCTAACAGCCCACCTTCAGGCCCACGAAGCTTCTCACAGGCTCGCTCACTCACAGGCTGCAGCCCAACTAAATTTGTTTCAGCCCAGCAGAGAGACCAGCCTCCAGTCCGCCTGCGTGCTCCCGTCCGGCGACCGCCCCCGGCCGGCGGCGTGCCGGAAGGGCGGAAGGCGCATTCTCCACGGTCCAGCCAATGCTTCTGGTCCAGATGAGGGTTGGTCAGGTGGCCGAGCGCCGGCGGCTGGCCTCTGACTGATCCGGTTTCCCCTCGCGCGGCCATCACCTGCGCCGGTCCACCACCGCGCGCACCCGGGGCCGCATCCCTGACCGTGCCCTGGCCATCCCCCACCTCGTCGGAGCCTGCAGGTCGCGGCTTGTCGTGGTAAATAAGCTCTCTTCCCTCTTCTGTTAGACTTGAGCACGCAGGGCAAAATGATGTGGAAGTGGAACTGCAGTGATTTATCAGTCTAGCCTCTAGCGACTTTGCGATCTATCAAATTCTCGTTGATTCCTGTCCATGTATTCAATTGAGTACAATGTCAACTGTGATTTTCAGATCAAATGGGCCTACTATTGTGTTTCAGTGTTTGTAGCATATCCAAATTAGCCAAAGTGCCAAACCAAAGACCTCCACGCTTTACTCTTTTTTTTTTTAATTGACAGAAAGTTCCAATCACGAGCCACAAAACCCTATCCTGCTTTATTTGTAGAGGCATGAAAAGAAGCATCCACATTAGTTTTGTAATCATCCATTGGAGGTGGCTTCTATTTTGACATTGAAGCGTACATTTGTTCTGAATTGAGCGGCAAATTTTTCAAACTCCAGTAGAAAAAAGGAGATGGAGCCACAGATCTCATCACTAGTGGTCATCTTTCCTCTTGCATTGGCCTTACTACGTGCTGACTGCTGACCACCACCGCCAGAGCCATATGAATACCTTTGCCTGCTCTTCTTGTTCTAAATTCAGAATCTTCAGTACAGTTTCTTGCCCTGATGCACTATGACTCCAGTTCGTCCAGGTTTATTATACGCCAAACTCCGTGGCCTTTTTACATTTAAAGAACAAGTACCCACAATCTTTGCCCAGCCGGTTACATATAGGCGGCTAATTTTTCAAACTCCAGTAGAAAAAAGGAGACGGAGCCACAGATCTCATCACTAGTGGTCATCTTCCTCTGGCATTGGCCTTATTACGTGCTGACCACCACCGCCAGAGCCATATGAGAATACCTTTGCCTGCAGAATCTTCAGTACAGTTTCTTGCCCTGACGCGCTATGACTCCAGTTCGTCCAGGTTTATTATACGCCAACACTCCTTGGCCTTTCTATATTTAAAGAACAAGTGCCCACAATCTTCGGCCAGCCTTCCACGCTTTACTTGGTTACACACATTGGTTGCTTCATTTAATTATGCTAGCCACTAGGCCAAAACCCCAGCGCTGGTCAGGTCAGAGTATTCCACGCCAATTGTTCTTCGAGTTCGAATGCACTGTCTAATGACATTGACCCCAACGTTTGTCACCTTATACCTAGTAAATATGAATAGTCCAAGGGGACAATTCCAAAGGGAACACACTGAACATTCCCATAGTATTCGGTTCAATTCGGACCACTCAACCTGTAACTTTGTGTTTGCCATGAATCATTCCAAGCATCGCATTGTCCTGGTATGTGAAGTTAGCTAGTTATCTTATCCTTATCTGTCCATCCATGGTGTAAATTACAGTTCTATAAATGTTGCAGCCTCTCAACTAGAGAAGTTACTCCAGCTAACACCGGAACACTAGTTACTACATGCCTGAGTATAACGAGCGAGCCTTAGGATATCAGAGAATGGTGTGTATGCCTTCTGTGCAGGATCAGGTGCGGCTTGTCCCGGCTCTGTATCAGTGTGCAACACATGTAAGTGAGGGATCCATCGGAAAGACTAACGATAGTCTTAGTGAGATAAAAAGGCTCTCCTCCATAGTTGATGGGCCGCTGCAGCGTCTGTCCCAGATTATGGCTGACAGCCTAGCTCGCCGTCTTCTCTTGTCTTGTGAGGGCCTTACTGGTTCCCTCATTCATCCATCTGACTACTTTGAGCAGTCGAGCATTCAGTCTGCTCGTTATAACTTTGCTAGCCTCAGTCCCTACCTCAAAACTGGCTTTGCTACTATCAACCAGGCCATCCTTGAAGCAATGGAGGTTGAAAAGGTCATGTACTTTGGATATTCTTGCCAATGCAAATATCCTTGCTATACAGTCTTTTCTCTATCTTAGCTTGTATTGCTCTATTTTGTGCTAAAATTTAAGTAAAAACTTGTATGTTTTTTCCCTGAACTTTCATCTCTAACTTTTTTCTTTCTCATGAAAGCCAAATTGCTAGTGTCCTGCTTCAGTGTCAAAACTGTTTCTTGCTTGCTTTCTCATAAAGCTGATCTAATATCAACACTTTATCAAAAGATATATCTTTTTCTCCAATACATCATAGTCAAAACCCACTTTGATGCAGTTTCCATAAACTCTTGAAACTTTGATATGCTAATATATGAAGAAATTGAAGTTTCAATATCTACAGAAAGACCACTACACTACAATTAATTTGTCCTGAGATTTCGTTTTAGTCCTTTTAGAGTACCAGATGCCGTGCTATGTCCCAATGATTTATTAAAGACATTTGAATTACCATTATACTAGCATCTTTCTTGACTCTATCTATGTATCCAAACCATGGTGTATAGTTATATCACATGTTCAAATAACTTTATAGATTTTCTAAAAAGTTACATGTAAAGTAGCGATTCAAATTTTATTTGTGTCTAGCGAGTAGTACTTTATGATAAAGTAGTTTTTATCAAGACTACATACATACCTATGAGCTTCTGATGACAATTGTATTTCAGGTTGTCCGCATTATCGACTTGTCCTGCTCAGCCTCCCACCCACGTCAGTGGCTCAAGCTCCTTCATGGCTTCCATGGGCGCCCAGGGGGGCCACCTGAAGTACGCCTTACAGTTGTCCATGATGACAATGACTTTCTGGCCAACATGAAGGCATTGCTCTCTAAGGAAGCTGATATGCTCAAAATCCCATTCCAGTTTAATGATGTAAATGGCAGGCTTGAGACCTTGGACTTCAGTAACCTCCGTGATGTCCTAGGGATAAAATATGGTGAGGCGATTGCGATCAACTGCTCTCTACAGATGCATCGCCTGCTCGTGGTTGATGACAATGTCAGCTGTACTGCTATTGATCAGCTCCAGAAAATGGCAAATGCTGCGCAGCTTAAGCAGATGGCTAGCTCAGTGTACAGCCCAGCCTCCATACTGAACTATCCACGAACACCGTCCCCTCTTTTGTTGGCAAGCTTCCTCAATGCCATCCATACGCTCAAACCAAACATCATGCTGGTGATGGAGCAAGATGCAAACAACAACGCCTTGTTGTTCTCCGACCGGTTTGTTGAGGCACTTAACTATTATGCAGCCCTCTTTGACAGCTTCAATGCAATGGCTGCTGCCAACTCGCAATGGGCCAATGAGCGGACGCGGGTAGAAAGGATGATCTTGGGGGAAGAGATCAAGAACATATTACTGTGTGAAGGAGTCAATCGGCACGAGCGGCATGAGAGGCTGAGGCAGTGGGAAATGTACATGGATGCATCAGGGTTTCACCATGTTCCGCTCAGCTTCGATGCCATTAGGGAGTGTGAACTGAAGCTCCTGAGCTTCGGGTTGAATGGATGTCAGTACCAGGTTGAAAGTGATAGCCTTTTGTTGGGATGGAGTTCCACACGTCTCTACTCTATATCGGCATGGAGGCCAAAGAAAGGCTCAACCTCTGGGAGCAGAGAGCATATGTTAGTTCAGCGTCAAATGGTATGGCCACACTGTTAGGCCTATCTGTTGATAGTGATTTCTTTCTCCATTTTGCTGGTGCTGTGGAGGATATGTCTGGCAGTTCTATGCTCTAGCTGATCAATCCTCTGTGACGATCTCTTTTCTTTCTTTTAGAATAGCGAGAACCATTTCGTGTGAAGCATAGTGATGTGTAGATGAAAATATTGTAACCGAGCTGAATCGGAAGAAGTGTCTAAGTTAATTCATAATAGCAATTTTGGATTGCTCTCCATCAGTTCCTAGTTTTTGACATCTCTTTTTAAGGGAGCTGTTTTCATGTAAAATGGTGTTGTTGCCTTTACCTTGGTTCTGTTGTGTTCTTTTTTTGGCTATCCATATGGACCAGCAGAAGAGAACAAAATTGGAACAAGATTGGTTTTGAAATTGGCGAAGCATATACGCATGCCAAGAGACTGGACAATTTCTGGTGCATAGGATGGACAGGTTTTCCTTGCAAACGAAACAAGAGCACACTGGGTCGGCCCCCCCTGATTAAAGTTTCTGTAAAATAAGAAGCAGAAATTAGCATTATAGGTGGAAAACAAAAGCATGTGGTCAAATTTGAACGAGTACTCCAAGAAACGGCCACCTTGCAATCACCTATACCATTTGTTTTGTAAAGCTGACAAAACTGAAGTGTTTGCTTCTTGTCCTCGGGGAAACTCTAGCCTGCACATGAATGCAGATTTTGGAGCCATGTCTGCACAGCATTTGAACCTCACTGGTTGCTCATGGAAAACAAATATATATCTCCATATAGCTAGAGAGTTTCCTGCCAAACATTTTTGTATCAATCAGACACTAGCTATGCAATTTTGTATATATTCTGCATAGTACGCCTGCAGCAATAGCCTGAAGGGGTTGAATTGATCGCAAAATTGTCTGGTACTCCTGATCCAAAACGCTGCAGATAAGTTCCAAGCGAATATCTCCAAAGCAGCTTAGTTATTCCACCGAGATGCAGACGACATGGCTTAGCCCTTGCCGCACATGCATCCAATTTCTGCGTCGTCGCTTCTGCACCCCATGACAAGGTCACCACCTAGGAACGTATGAACTCGAGACCTTGCAGCAGGCTTGCATTGCAACATTTGTCGCTATACCAAGATCCAAGCCCAACAATGGCGTGCTCGATCGCCTTCATATCCAGCGCAGCGATCCATTGACCCAGAAGCCCCGTCCGTCCGTCCGTCCAAAGCTGAAAGCTTGGTGAGGATTTCGATCGCTCAGCGGTCTGGACATGGAGATGTTCCAGGAGGACACGTTGTCGTCGGCGACGTCGTCGCCGGCGTCGTCGCTGTACACGCCGTCGCCGAACGGGCATGGCGGGCTCGGGTCGTCGTGGGTGCAGGAGCTGAGCCACGACCAGCAGGGCCTGCGCCTCATCAACCTGCTTTACCAGTGCGCGGCGGAGGTGGCGGCGGGCGCCTTCGACCGCGCCAACTTCTACCTGGAGCAGATCACGCAGCTGGCGTCGCTGGACGCGCCCCACACGCTGCAGCGGCTCGCCGCCGTCTTCGCCGACGCGCTGGCGCGGAAGCTGCTGAACCTGGTCCCCGGCCTGTCGCGGGCGCTGCTGTCCACGGGGGGCAACTCCGCGGAGGCGCACCTGGTGCCCGCCGCGCGGCGCCACCTCTTCGACGTGCTGCCGTTCATGAAGCTGGCGTACCTGACCACCAACCACGCCATCCTGGAGGCGATGGAGGGCGAGCGGTTCGTGCACGTCGTCGACCTCTCCGGCCCCGCCGCCAACCCGGTGCAGTGGATCGCGCTGTTCCACGCCTTCCGCGGCCGCCGCGGGGGGCCGCCGCACCTCCGCATCACGGCCGTGCACGACGGCAGGGAGTTTCTGGCCAACATGGCCGCCGTGCTCGCCAAGGAGGCCGAGGCGTTCGACATCCCGTTCCAGTTCAGCGCCGTGGAAGCCAGGTTGGAGGAGCTGGACTTCGACGCGCTCCGGCACGTCCTCCGCGTCAGGTCCGGCGAGGCGCTGGCCGTCAGCGTGGTGGGGCAGCTGCACCGCCTCCTGGCGGCCGACGACGCCGGCGGCGGCAGGAGCAGCAGGCACGTCCCCGGCAGCAGCTGCCTGACCCCGGTGCAGATCATCGCGCGGTCCAGCCCCAGCAGCTTCGGCGAGCTGCTGGAGCGGGAGATCAACACGCGGCTGCAGCTGAGCCCGGACTCGTCGGCGGTGCTCTCCATGTCGCCGCAGTCGTCGTCGCTGTCGCCGGCGAACCAGCAGCAGCAGCAGAGGGAAAAGGCGAAGCTGGGGAGCTTCCTGCGTGCGGTGCGGGCGCTGTCGCCGAAGATCATGGTGGTGGTGGAGCCGGAGGCGAACCACAACGCGGCAACGTTCCTGGAGCGGTTCGAGGAGGCGCTCAACTACTACGCGTCGCTGTTCGACTGCCTGGAGCGAGCGTCGGCGGCGCAGGCGCACCGGTGCGCGGGGGAGCGGGCGCGCGCCGAGCGGCTGGTGCTCGGGGAGGAGATCCGCGGCGTGGTGGCGCGGGAGGGCGCGGAGCGGAAGGAGCGGCACGAGCGGCTGGCGCAGTGGGCGCGCCGGATGGAGGCCGCCGGGATGGAGCGCGTCGGCCTCAGCTACGCCGGCATGATGGAGGCGAGGAAGCTTCTGCAGAGCTGCGGGTGGGGCGGCGGGGACTACGCGTACCAGGTGGCCCACGACGCCCGGGGCGAGGCCTTCTTCTTCTGCTGGCACCGCAAGCCGCTGTACTCCGTCTCCGCCTGGAGGCCGTCGTGCCGGCACACCTAGCTAGCTGAGCTCGGTTAACCATGGCCATCGCAGGTGCTGCACTGCATGCATGAACGCACGTGTCTACTAAACTGTATGTAGCATTCACTCGACGATCGTGCCATATTTGCGTCTTCGATCTCGATCCCATTACGGTGTGCTCCCTTGAATTTATTTGACTGTCGTTTGAAGTGTGCAATTTTTTTTCCCGCCGACACAACAACAAATTGATCGTCTCTCCTCCACAATCATAAGGGGATTTGCTAAAATTCAGGTGCTAGAATTTTACTATTTTAAGTTTCTTTCATGCCACGGTTATTGCATATATTTTATATTAAAATTATAGTTTTAGTTCGTTGTAATTTATGTAGGCATAATTTATAATTTTTGGTTTTCAGGAATAAAAAACCCGTTAGACAAAACTACAGACCCAACAAAATCTGATATGTGATGGCGCAAAGACAATTAACAATTTACATTTATTCCTATAGTCAGACAGAGACAAAAATTTGATGATACAAAAGATAAATAACAAATCACAAAAATACCAATTTACTTCCATATTAGTTGATTGTACAATAGTATTGTCTGAAATCATCTTAAAATTTGGGAACCTGAAATATAGTACGCCATTTTAAAGGGGAAATGCTATTTGTACCGAAGTTGTTTAGAGATGTGACTATGTATCGCCCTGGTTATAGGGTCGGTGGGTTGAAGTTGTCTAGAGATGGTCGGTGTATTCCTCTTAGTTGTGCGGCTTATGAACCCAAATTTTGCATGGTTTTTTTACTCATAGATGTACGATTTTTAGACTCGGTTTTCCTTGTAAACTAAGCGTGTTTCTCATCTTCTAATAGCATTTATGGAAAGTAAAAAGTTTTACGTTCTTTCAAAAAACAAAATTGCTATTTGTCAAGCGCGTGTATTTTTTGCATCTTTTTCTAGTGACACTTGGCGGCTGTCCGATCCAGATCAAACCATGTTGAAATTGCCCTCAACCTTATGTGCCATCTCACACCTCTCATAGATGTGCTCGCCCCCGTCTCCTTGCTTAGACCACCACCTGCCTTGTCCACGAGTCCATTATGCTCTCATCTCCATTTTAGAGGAAATGCTATTTGTACCGAAGTTGTTTAGGGATATGGCTACCTACCTCCTAGTTATAGGATTGGAAGTTGTGTACAGATGGTCGATGTACACCTCCTAGTTGTGTGATTCATGAGCCAAGTTGTGTGTGCTTTTTTACTCATAGGTGTACGTTTTTAAACCTAATTTTCCTCCTAAACTAAACTCGATCATTTCTTCTTCTAATAATATTTACTACAAAAGTAAAAAAATTCACCGTTCTTTTTGAGAGAAAAAAGATGCTATTTGCCAAGCACGTGTATTTTCGCATCTTTTAAGTGAACCTTCGTAGTTGTCCGATCCAGATCAATTTTTTTATTTTTAACACTTTTTTTAAACTATTTTCAAATCTGACACTGTTTTTTTTTCAAATCTAACACTTTTGGACGCGTCTATTCGCATGGCGCGGCGAATTCAAGCAGACGCGCCATGCAGGGGGCGCGGCAGGGGTGACAACGTGGCAACGTCCCGTCTCGCTAATTTCTGGCAGCGTCAGAGGAAGAAGGAGGTATGTGACAAGGTAAAGGCTCTATATTGTGTACGTACATAGCACCAGTTCAAGGAGACAAAGAGAGAACTAGACAAGATGCTAAATAAAGCGGGCAAGGCCTGGTTAGAGGCGCAGATGGAACATAAGACCAAGTGGACGTTAGCATATGACGAGGGGGTTTCAGGTATGGCATCATGACCACTAACTCCTCGGAATCTTTCAACCGTGTATTCACCGGAGTTCGATCGTTGCCTGTGTCTGAAATTGTTGAGTTCTCCTTTCATAACTGCAACGAATATTTTATCAAGAGGTGGAAACTTACGCAGAGGAATATAGCTGAGCAGGGGTGATTTGAAAAGGCTAGAGCAGAACATTTGTACGAGGCCGAGGAATTGGCCAAGCAGCACACCGTCGAGCCGTATGGACCCCGCCGCCATATCTTTAGTGTACAGGCAAGGTTGGCACAAGCTTGGGCGGCGAACGTTATGGTGGACGAAACTATCGAGTTGATCTTGACAAAGTAGTGTGCAGTTGCAACGTCCCTCAGATCATGCATTCCCCTTGCTCTCATATGATCACGGCCTGCAGGGTTCGCGGGTATAACTTTGAGGATCTGCCATATATGTCACCCTTGTATCTCTGTTCGAACACCGTTAGTATTTGGGAGAGCAGCTTCGAGCCATACCTTGACCCGACACAGTGGCCACCTTATCATGGTTATGACTACGTGCCACATCCGGATCTAATGAAGGTAGGCAATGGTAGGAGGAGGATGAAGCGACTCAAGGGGGACATGGACGCTATGAGAGGGTACGGCGAAGACATGTACGGAGGGGGAGACTTCAACGAGACCCGTGGCAGGAATCTTTGCTCTGTTTGTAAAGAGCCTGGTCACAAGGCTAGCAGGCATAGAAGACAAGGGCAGCAAGTGCATATAGCATACATTTTATTATATTAATGTTAATTGTTTGCTATGCTATTTAAAACTACTATGTTAGTACCAATTATGATATATGTTTATTCTCTCATTTTGCATAATAGTTTATTTCTTTTATATTTACTTTGTTTTTATGCACTTATGTTCCATCATATTATAGTACTCTTAATGTTTGTTCTAACACATCCATTTGAAATTTGAACCAGGATGGAGGATCATCATCCATAGTACCCTATTCTTGAGGTGCACTACGACAAGGACCACCGAGCCAAGCACCTATCGGAGCTTCAGGAGGACTTGCTACCTCTTAGACTACGCACGCACTAGCCGCACCGCTGGGACGAGCGATACCGGCCTTACATACAGTGTGCCAGCTTCCTTGAGATCGTCCGGGCCTTCAACACTGGGTTACCGATCCTCGACCCTGCACTTCTCACTGCTGCTGTCGATAGGTATGATTTGATACACGTTTGGTGAAGTACAAAGCATTGATTTGTCTTATTCTTTGAATTAAAAAACTTCTTGTATTGAATTAAAAACCCACAGGTGGAGGCCAGAGACCTACACCTTCCACCTTCCTTGCGGCGAGATGACTATCATGATGCAGGACGTGAAGATGATTCTGTGTCTGTGGTTGGGGGATCTTCCAGTGACTGGGATCCTTGATAACGATCACTAGATGGACTTGGTGGAGCAGTTCTGTGGCAGAAGACCACCCGAGGACGAGGATGCTAAGAGAGCAAAGTAAGAATTTCTACGTTCTAAATATTTACCATTTTGATACCAACACATGCAAGTCTTTGGTTGGTCTCTTATATCAAAAATATATGTTATGGTCTAAGTCTGTCGTTTATCTACATATTCTGTAAATTATTTTGCTATTTAAATGGAGGGTGTACTACATAACTTTTATGATGCGTATTGTCTTTGTCTAATTTAATGTTTATTTTTGTTCCCTCGGCTCTCATGTAATTGTCCTTCAAAAAATTTCAGGAAAACATCCGGTGTCAGTTCGGTCTGGATAACAAAAAACTTCGGGGTGCCGCTGCACCCAGACGCTCCAGAGCAGGAGATTGAGAGGTATGCTAGGGTGTGGCTGTGGCACTTCTTAGGCGCCTTCCTGTTCCCCGACGTATCGGGTAACACCATCAGCTGGGCCTTCCTCAACATACTGAGCCAGCCATGGGAGAATATTGGAGCGTACAGCTGGGGCAGCACGGTCCTAGCATGGATCTACCGTCAGCTCTGCGTTGCCTACCGATGTAGTATAGGAAGTGCCAACCTAGGAGGTTGCTCCTTCTACTACAGGTTTGGTGTTGGGAGCAATAGCCAGTCGGGAGGCTCGTTGTTCACAGTTTACCTGTAAGTGCATCTATTTTTTATTTTCCTCAAATTTGATGTCGCACTTGTGACTGACTATCCTATTCAATGCAAGCATGGAATCATGTGGATGTTGGACCGACTGCTTTGTACGTCTGGCAAGAAGCAGAGGTAGTTAGAGGGAACCCGAAGCAGCGGTACAGGCAGTACTCGGACATGCTAGACGTCCTAACATAGCACTAGGTAACGACCACTTTGATACTGCTAGTCGGTGTTGTTGCTTTTTATTATTCCCAAAACCTAACTGTAGTTACCTAACTTTCACGTGAATTGGTGTCCTTGGTCCAGATTCGAGCTAGAGGGGTACCTGAGTCCTCTCACTGAGGAAGAGTCAGACGAGTGGCTTTTTAACGGGCCACTAATCTTCTTCCATGTGGTCAAGATGCACTACCCTATAAGGGTGTATAGGCAGTTCAGAAGGTTGTAGCCATGCCCACCGCCGTTGTACACAACCAACAAAAAGTTGCACGGGTGCGATGACTATAACATAATAATTTAGCAGTCATGTGCATACATACAACCACTAACTTATGTTAAACTTGTAGGTACGATCAAAGGAACAGGTACAAGGAGAGGAATTAGGCCGTGACGCACGTGGGGTACACCCACGACTGGGAGAATAGGCAAAGGGTCTTGATCGCCGAGAAACCGCCGCACGACCAATGCAACTTTGACCGCTACCTCCAATGGTTGGATATGAGTACTCACACACATATGCAGCCCCCTACACTAACAAGCCAATTGATGAGGATAAAGACGAGGATGACATCGCTGATGCATACGACGAGGCAACAAGGATGGAGACACAACTTCAGAGAGCCCTGCTACAGAGATACATGGTAAGAAATTTGAATTTCAATACAACCGACGTTCCTATGAATTGTAGTGATACGAACTTACGTTGATTGTGTATGCAGGCAACACAGTTGACAAGTCTGTCCAATGAAGCAACCGTGCAACTTCACGAGACCAGAGGGG
Organism: Miscanthus floridulus; assembly: GCF_019320115.1. Lineage (NCBI taxonomy): Eukaryota > Viridiplantae > Streptophyta > Magnoliopsida > Poales > Poaceae > Miscanthus > Miscanthus floridulus. Next base: position 19,771,359 of record NC_089594.1, on the reverse strand, counting down.
AGCCGCACGACATTCTACATGTCTTCATCGATGTACATTCTATTCTCAAAGCCATGACAGTGGTTAAATGGCTCCCATGACTCATTCATCTGTATTTTCTTTTTTTTGCAGAAAGTGAGGAGGAGCTGCAAGAAGCTAGCACAGAAGCTTAGCTGTGTGGATACTCTATGGGAGATACCCTATGACTCAAACCTGTCTAGTTCCTTATGCTCAAGCACTATGCCAACACGAGCAGGTTCCTCCTGTAGGGGACCGTGACGCCTAAGAGGGGTTGAATTAGGCAACTTAAAAATCTACTTCTAAATTATGGCCTCTTTTTCTAACCCTAGCAAAACATATGCAATAGATAAACTATCTAAATATGCAACTACAGTTTTGCTAGTGTGTTGCTATCTCTACCGCAAAAGGAATAATACAATCAATGTAAATGCGGAACCTAAAGAGCAAGGTAGAGATATGCAAACTCCCGTCGATGACTCCGGTATTTTTACCGAGGTATCGAGAAGCGCTCAAGCTTCCCCCTAGTCCTCATTAGAGCCCCTCGCAAGGATTCCCTCGCAAGGGCCAAGCTCCCGGTCGGGTAACTCCGTAGATAGCCTCGGGCCTTCCCCACGTGCAAGTGGGTCTTCGACGTGCCTTCCGACAAGCCTCTCCCGGATGCTCCCCGCCGTCTTCACTATCAAGCTTCCGGCCAAAACACCGTGGGCCTTGTTCCCTCAGGTACACGGTGGCGGCCACACCACAAACGCGGTTGGTGTGATCTCGCAAGACTACAAGCCCCTCCGATGTACAACAATGGTGTGCGCAAGCACCAAGTGGTAAGAGGTATGCAAACCTCACTAAACACTAGGCCAAAACCTAGAGCAAGCGCATAAGCTATGGTCTAATCAATCTAAGCACTTCACAAAGCACTTATGCTAATCACCTAATGAATCACTAAGCACTATGCAAGTGGAGATCACTAAAATGGTGTAGCAACACCCTTGGTTTGTTTTCTCAGCTCCACTCATCTCATTTGGCCGGTTGGGGGTTGTATTTATAAGCCCCACTGAGAAAGTAGCCGTTGGGATAAAATCCCGCTATTCTGCTACTGACCGGATGCTGATCACGTCCTAACCGAACACGTCCGGTTGTCTCAACCGTTAGAGCCACGATCAACTGATCGGACGCTGCCAGCGTCCGGTCACATGCCACCGGACGCGTCCGGTCGCAATTTTGCCGCTTTGAAACCTTTCTATACTTGATCAGACGCTACTGTCCTGTGTTTGGTTGATTTGCCGCCAGCGTCTGGTCTAGCATCCAGTCACTGCTGCTGATGCCTGTTGCCGTGCCTCTTGATCGGAGCGTCTGGTTGCCTTCCGCCAGCGTCCGGTCTAGCGTTCGGTCACCTCTATGAGCTCGTTTCTTCGCAATCTTGCGTATGGCTTGGTTCCTATCTTCGTGCTTAGACTTTGCTTGATATCTTGGGTCTTCTCTTATGCTCCTAGGGTCTTGCTTATGGTGTTGATCATCGGATCATCACGTCGCCTTCGTCCAAGTCACGTCTTGCATCCTATTGAACTACAAAACAATCACTTGCAAATTCATTAGTCCAATTTGGTTGTGTTGGTCATCAAACACTAAAATCCAAAGTAAATGGGCCTAGGGTCCATTTTCCTTACAATCTCCCCCTTTTTGGTGATTGATGACAACACGACCAAAGCAAACAAATAATAAAAATTTGGAATTTAAAAACTATCTACTTGCTAGGATGCAATGCTAGGGACAAGATTATATGATGCTAAAAGATACTACTTGTAAGACTAGAAGATACCACTTGAACACTTATTTTGCCCTTGTAAAAATCCCCTTGTGGTATTATGGATTTAAGCCACAAATTCTCCCCATTACATAGGCTGATCCATAATCCACTATCCTCCCTTTCTCGGACTATTACCACTTGTAGACCATTACCACTTGTAAATTATTATGATCTAGCTTTTGGTCCTACAAATTCTCCCCCTTTGGAATCAAACACCGAAAAAGGAAGACATTAGTAGCACAAGGGAGGGTCAAACTTTGTGATCCTTTGTATGTAGAGTGGAATAGGTCACAAAATTTGACTCTCACATTATATAGATTAAGCTCCCCCTAAATATATGCAAACATATGGTAGAAGGCAAAGCATATGCATAATTGACAATTTATTGCTCAAGGGAATTTAATCTATAAAATGCATGGAGAAAGCATATAAATATCAAAAATGAAATCAACATGATGATATCGGTTTAGAAATACCACATGTGGAAACCAATTTGATTTATACCACTTGTAATAGGTGGTGGATATTTGAAGTATGATGCTTGACTCTGGGGACTCCATTTTCCATGCAATGAGACTACACACATGATAAGCTTGAAAAAGGTGTTAGTCTCAAAGTATCCAACTTGTAGAGTAACATCCCCCTAAATTTGTGCACATAAGTATGAAATACTTGTAGGAAACATGCACATTGATTTTAGAATTAAAAATACCACTTGAAAGATGACATCACATGAATGTGAGAGTCATTTTCGAAGGCGATATTCGGGAGAAATTATCTACAATTTGGACTTTGGCACATATTAGATGAACAATTATAAGGCAAGCTATGTGTCGTGCTCCTAAACAATTTTAAACCATGTAGGTTTGCTCCAAGGGTTAAGAATGAAACTGAGCAAGCCTACCATAAGATATACCTAGTGTATGCATGACAAAAGATATAAGCATGCAAATACAGACATAGGCATAAAAAGTAACTAGATGCTTAACGATATCAATTTGTAAGAAATACCACTTGTAGGAAATGCAAATTGATACTACTTGAAGGAAATTGAATCTAGTTACCTAACATGGGAAGGGGAATTTGGGTCCACAGTATTCACTAACCCACTTGACAATGATTTTGTTCATCATGATGCACCCCATGAAATGCACCCATACTTTGCCAAGTCTCCAAATTCCCTGATGTCCATCGGACTTCTCACTTCCCTTTCAGGATCCAAACCTTCTTGGTGCTCTTCATGTTTGAAATGATCTCCTTTGGCACCCAAAAGCGTTTGGCCCCATTGTTGGCTTGCTTGTTCACCTTGATGGCCACCACCTTGTCATTTTTCTTCTTCTTCAAGAGATAAGGTGTGAAGGCCTTCTTGTCCACCTTGTTCGTGTAGGTGTTGGAGAGCTTGCTTGTTTGCTTCTCTTTCTTCTTTGCTCCACCCCCATTCTTCACCTTGCACTCATAGGACTTGTGACCTTCCTTGTGGCACACATAGCAAACCATGGTTTGTCCTTCATCAAGCTTCTTCACTCCCTTGACGGTGTTATCTTGATGAAGTTGGGCTTGCTTCGCCTTGCCTTTCACTTGAGTCAAGTCCTTGGTGAGGCGAGCTGCTTCTTGCTTGAGTTGCTCATTCTCCTTTGCAACCTCTTGTGTGCATGTTCTACAACAACTTTCTCAACACAAACTTGGTTGCACAAAGATGAGTCTAAACATAAATAATTACAAGAAGTAGAGGCATCCTTTTTAGACAGGTTGAAGATAGAACTTTTCTTTTTAGATGCCTTGGTGGGGGTTGTACTAACGGCTTCAAGATTAGCAACTTTATTAGTTAGCTCATCACAATGTTTGCATATTGTTTCCATTTTAGCAAGCAAACTTTTATAAGCATCTTGTGAGCTAGCTAAATTTTCTTTTAATTTTTTATTTTTCTTTATAAGTTGCTCATCATTGATTGTGCATGCATTTGTTGTTGCACTAGCCTCAAGTTGCTCAATTTTAGTAGATAGTTCAATATTGAGATTAGCAAAGTTCTTATATTGTTCAAGCAAAGTTTTGTATGCTTCTTGTGAACTATCTAGCTTTTCTTTTAATTTTTCAAGCTTCTTTTGTTGACTAGTGCAAACTTTAGCATAATTAAGATTTTGTTGCACAATTTCATCATAAGAAGGCATTTCATCATCACTCTCACTCTCACTAGAGGATGAGCTTTCGTTACCTCGTGCCATAAGGCACATACGAGAAGAGTTTGATGATGAGTGCTTGCGCCCTCGCCTCTTGTGATGGTGTTCTTCTTCACTTGAAGAATCATCCCATGACCTTATTGATGTGAGGGCTTGGTTCTTGCATGCCTTCTTCTTTGTCTTGGGTGTGGGCTTGTTTGGACAAACTTCCACAAAGTGCCCCAACTCGCCGCATCCATAGCATCCGCTCTTTCTTTGCTTATTTCTTTGATTGGTGAAAATGAGATCTTAGATTTGGATGGGCACACCCTTAACATTGAGCCTTTGGATCATCTTCTCCACCTTGTTGATTAGTTTGATTGATTCTTCATCAAGGTCGAAGGTGGAGGAGGAAGATTGATCATCTTCACTTGAATCTTCATCATCATCATCATCATCATCATCATCCTCATCCTCATCTTCTTCTTCATCTTCACTTGAGGAGCTTGAGCTTGAGCTTGTCTCAACTTGCTTGCCCTTCATCTTCTTTTTCTCGCTACATGCGAGAGCTTTGCCTTTGCTTGATGAAGAGGCTTCGTCTTGACCCATCTTATGTGACATTTCAAATGCCACTATCTTGCCAATGACTATGTCCGGGGTCATGGTGCTCAAGTTCTCCATGTTGTGAAGGATGGTGATGTTGCTTGCATATTTATTTTGTTGTAGCACGGAGATGATCTTCCTCATGATGTCTGCATCATCTACCTTTGTTAATCCTATTGAATGGAGCTCATTGATAATTAGATTCAAATGAGAATACATATCATGAACAAGCTCATCATCATTCATTGTAAAGGAATCATAATTTTGTTTAGCTAGACAATGTTTTTGCTCATGGACATTAGATGTGCCGTCATGGAGCTTTTGAAGTTTTAATCAAATTTCATGTGCCATATTTAAAGTGAACACTTGGTTAAACACATCCATACTAAATGATTCAAACAAGCAATTTTTAGCTCTAGCATTGAAATAAATTTCCTTTTCTTCACTCTTCGTGGGTTTATCGAGATTCTTAATGGGTTTCATCCCATCACGAGTGACTCTCCAAACACCCAAATCAGCTGCCTCAAGGTGGCAAGCCATTCTAGCTTTATAATAGGAGAAGTTAGTGCCGTCAAAGTGCGGAGGCCTAGAGGTATCCATCCCAACCACTCTAAATAGCGTTGGCTCAACGACGGTTAAGCCAAAGATCCAAATTGAGCCAACCGGATCTGATACCACTTGTAGGGGACCGTGACGCCTAAGAAGGGAGGTGAATTAGGCAACTTAAAAATCTACTTCTAAATTATGGCATCTTTTTCTAACCCTAGCAAAACCTATGCAATAGATAAACTATCTAAATGTGCAACTACGGTTTTGCTAGTGTGTTGCTATCTCTACCGCAAAAGGAGTAATACAATCAATGTAAATGCGGAAGCTAAAGACCAAGGTAGAGATATGCAAACTTCCGTTGATGACTCCGGTATTTTTACCGAGGTATCAAGAAGCGCTCAAGCTTCCTCCTAGTCCTCGTTGGAGCCCCTCTCAAGGAATCCCTCGCAAGGGCCAAGCTCTCGGTCGGGTAACTACGTGGATAGCCACGGGCCTTCCCCACGTGCAAGTGGGTCTCCGACGTGCCTTCCGGCAAGCCTCTCCTAGATGCTCCCCGCCGTCTTCACTATCAAGCTTCTGGCCAAAACACCGCGGGCCTTGTTCCCTCCGGTACACGGTGGCGGCCACACCACAAACACGGTTGGTGTGATCTTGCAAGACTACAAGCCCCTCCGATGTACAACAATGGTGCGTGCAAGCACCGAGTGGTAAGAGGTACACAAACATCACTAAACACTAGGCCTAAACCTAGAGCAAGCGCATAAGCGATGGTCTAATCAACCTAAGCACTTCGCAAAGCACTTATGCTAATCACCTAATGAATCACTAAGCACTATGCAAATGGAGATCACTAAAATGGTATATCAACACCCTTGGTATGTTTCCTCAGCTCCACTCATCTCATTTGGCCGATTGGGGGTTGTATTTATAAGCCCCACTGAGAAAGTAGTCATTGGGATAAAATCCCGCTGTTCTGCTACTGATCGGACGCTGATCACATCCTGACCGGACATGTCCGGTCGTCCCGACCATTAGAGCTATGATCAACTGATCGGACGCTGCCAGCGTCCGGTCACATGCCACCGGACGCGTCCGGTCGCAATTTCACCGCTCTGGAACCTTTCTGTACTCGATCGAACCCTGTTGTCCTACGTCCGATTGATTTGTCGCCAGCGTCCGGTCCAACGTCCGGTCGCTGCTGCTGACGCCTGTTGCCGAGCCTCTTGATTGGAGCGTCCGGTTGCCTTGCACTACCGTCTGGTCACCTCTGTGAGCTCGTTTCTTCGCGATCTTGCATATGGCTTGGTTCCTATCTTCGTGCTTGGACTTTGCTTGATATCTTGGGTCTTCTCTTGTGCTCCTAGGGTCTTGCTTATGGTGTTGATCATCGGATCATCACGTCGCCTTCGTCCAAGTCACGTCTTGCATCCTATTGAACTACACAACAATCATTTGCAAATTCATTAGTCCAATTTGGTTGTGTTGGTCATCAAACACCAAAATCCAAAGTAAATGGGCCTAGGGTCCATTTTCCTTACACCTCCGACCGATGGCTGCTGGGACCTCTTATGTTCGTACTCCCGGCAATGCAGGCAAGGGTCCTATAGAGCACGACGTTGAGGAGGACGAGGACGAGGAGGAGGACTACGATGAGATTGGGATGTCTTAGCTTGGTGATGCACCATTTCCTACACAGTTCGACAAACAGGTACTTGAAACAACCCTTTGTTATATACATCACAATTACTTAAACATTGTAAGTAACGATGCCTATATTGTAATTGTAGGGTCCTAGTTACTCTCAGTAGTACCACCGGGTGTACCGCCAACGAGACCGTATCGGCGTTGGGTTCACCCCTAATGTGCTACCTTCATGTCTGAAGAGGCAGCGACGTCCGCAGTACCCATATACTCCTAGGTCATAGGAGTTCTTTAGGATGACATGATGCACTTGTACTCGGACACCCATATACTGATGGAACATGTAGTATATCGAGTAATGTCAAACTTATGTATTGATGAACTTGTGTCATAGTTATGACTTGCTGAACTTATGTCAAACGGAGGTATTGTCGAACTTGAGATGAACTTGGGACATGTACAAGTTAGTATTGCTGAACTTGTGTATTGATTGTCTCGTGCACTTAACCTTCCTGCTGACCTATTCGTTAAACCGACACGACGAAATAACTTGGCTCATGTGAGAACATAATAGTAGTGCCTTGTTCCATTTGCTGCCGCTTTGACCATCGCGCCATGGCTGGGGGTGCGTCAGCCTTGCCGTGCCATGGCGGCTAGCGCGTCAGCCTAGCCGCGTCGTGGATGGTGGCGCAGCAAACCCATGCTAGGCGCTGGCTAGACTCCCTTCTGAGCGCATCAGCAGCAGCAAGATTTTGATGCATATAATTTAGGGGGTTTCGAAAGATCGCAATGGTGAGAACAACTTTTTATTTATCTTTTAAAAAAACAGAGCATAGACATGACACAAGGTCATTAGTGATTGGTACAGTCTTCTAGATAATGTTTGGACAAGATGGGCACCAAATTAAGACCCAAAAGTAATACTCGAATTGTGACAATGACAAAAGCAAAAGCATTATATACCGAGAACGTAACAAATACATGCAATTTGCAGCATTGTAATACCATTTTTTGTGGCAAAAGTTTTATGAGATAACACATTGTCTGTCAGTGTTTGTTACATGGGTACAATACATAAATAGTTCAAATAAATCACAATGCAGCACCAAAAAAGTTCTACTACAATATAAATACCAAATCTAAAGCATTGAACTAGCACACCTGTACCAATCCTCTACCACACCTCTACCAATCCTTAGTCTGAAATATACTGAGTAAGCAACTCGTCATCCGAGTACCAGTCCTCTGCCACTACCTCGTTGTTGTGGCTAGGCTCGCCTGCATTGCCTTGACCTGCCTATCGCCTGTAGTAAGCTGCCTCCGCTTCACCTGCGGTCTCTATGGCCTGAGTCAAGAACGCGTCCTCCTCCATCTGGCTCATGTGGCTAGGCTCACCTGCATTGCCTTGATCTGTCTGTCGCCTGTAGTAAGCGGCCTCCGCTTCATCTGCGGCCTCTGTGGCCCGAGAGAAGAACACGTCCTCCTCCGCCTGCAAGCCCGCATCTGCTTGAGCAATAAGCTCGCTAAGTCTACCAGTGTCTTCCTCAGCCTTCTCCGCCTGTAATCCCGCCTTCGCTAGAGCGATGAGATCGCTCAGCCTGGCAGTGTCGTCCCCATCATCGGCCAACACAATCGGAGATTGGACGGTGCGACCAGCTCACGTTCTGTGCTCATCTAACTTCTTTTCCTCATACCTTGCACGGGCCACCTCTACAGCATGGTCCTCGCTGCATCCAATCCCTTCATGTATAAAATGCAACCAGTTAGCAACGCGATTATATTACATTTAAAATTAGGCAACAAAAATAAAAAGGCTTTCAAGCACTCACTAGCACACAATGCAACAACATGGTCATTCAAGACCTACATCTATACTCTTGTCTCCTTCCTTGCCTCCTTCCTTGCCCTCTCCTCCTCTAACGCCCTCTATCTCTCCAACCCCCATTTGTCAAGGCTAACATCGATCGGGTTACGAATACCGTGCTGTCTAGCAAACTCACGCATCTTCTTTTTGTGCTGTTTAACGAATAGGTTGACGTAGTCAGGTCCATATCCCCTCTTCCATGCAATTACTTGCCTCCCCTTCAGTTCATCCAAGAACTTAGCTTGACCATCATAACATTTCCACCTGCATTTCCTAGTGCTCTGTTCAAATGAAAAATTATATCATATATGTCCTAGCAAAAGAAACAAAATACAATTTTATGTTTACCACAAAAATAATCAACCTCATCATAGTCAACCATATGGCCGCAATAATGGCCTATTCCAAGCTCCGAAGGGACTAGACCGTAATTGGATTTAACACCACATTCGCACATGACTGGAGGTGCTTTGTAAATGAACCTTTCTTTGTTCTTTTCCTTTGCCTTTGGTGGCTCCGGCCATTGATTCTTAGGACCGTAGAGCCACTCATTGAAACAATACTTCACAAATCCATAACGCTATAAGAGAATACATTAGTACACTCACACATATAGAGATAAACATTTAAATAGATACACTTTCCACTTACTTTGTGCTTGTTCAGACACACAAACTCCAACGTATTCTTAGGGTTTATCACAGCTCGATCTCCGCATTCGCACAAAGGAGGTTCCTTGAGTCGTCTAACTGCGGCTAGGTGCTTCTCCTTAGCCATCATTAGGGAAGGGTTAGAGGGGGGTGGAATCCACCGTTCGAAGTGCTCATGTGGATGTCTCCCTCTACATCAGTCGTTGAAAAGGAGGTACCTAGGGTCAAACTTGTTTGCACCGTCGATCCACTGAAAGAAAAAGCACCTCTCATGGGCCTACACAACAAGATTCCAATAAAATATTAGTAACCTACTTACACAAATGAAGAAAAAAGATAGTGAAAATAATTACTTACATTAAAACGACTGCATGTGTACAAGCAATGCGCCGCTGTGTCTAGATGTCTCGATTGAAACACGTCGGCCGGAAAACCACAGTCACATTTAGGGACAGGGAGGTTAGGAGGGACAGGGGCATCTTTGCTAGACGCGTCGGGGTATAATTCTCTAGGACAACCCCGTTTTCGCCAAAACTCCGCCCGATACATGTCTTGCATCTAACAAAACGGTTGTAATTTAACAAACAAAAATCAAAACATCACAAATTAATGTCAATGAGAACCATTTGCATTACAACAAATAAAATATAACCTACACTTTGGTGCAAACTCTATCTTAGATGTAAACATGCAAACTATTTAAAAACTATACTTTTGACACTAAAAAATAAAATTTGGTACATCAATAGTGTGTCCATATATTTATTCACATATAAAAATTGAGATGCAAACTCAAACAAGCAAAATTCATATAAAATTTGACCTTAGAATACATGGTAATCATAATTCTAACTAACCAATTAACCTTAACATTGGCAATCCTAATCCTAATCCTTTAATCCAATGTTCTAACGAACTCATATTTTCTTCCATACCATAATTACTCATTCAAATCCTTCGATCCACCATGGAGGCCGAGGAGGAGTTTCATTACCTTGACAAGGCCGAGGAGGAGCTTCGGGGAAGGTAGGGAGGGGGCCGGCAAGGGAGGGAAAGTCGGCGGCCGGCCGTGGGGGAGCCGGGTGGCAATGGCGCGGGCGCGGCGAGCGGCCTCACCTCGAGTCTGGCAGACAGATAGAGGGAGGGAACTAGCGCCGCAATGGGTAAGTAAAGCCTCGCCGCGCCATGATGGGTGGCGCGGCACCGCCGCGCCATGATGCACGGCGCGTCGGCCTCGCCACGTCAGCGGTCGCCGCGGCCGTTGACCGCCCCATGCCACGCCGCCATGCATGGCGTGGCAGCGTGAATTTGTCGCGCCATGCAAACAGACGTGTCCAAAAGTGTTACTTAAAAAACAGTGTTAGAATTAAAAATAGTTTAAAAAATGTTAAAAATAAATAAAAAAATCTCCAGATTAAACCACGTTGAAATTGTCTTCGACCTTCCGTGCCACCTCACGCCTCCTCTTATAGGCATGCACAATCACCCCCGCCTCGTTGCTTCACCCACCACCTGCTTTGTCCACCAGTCCTGTTATGCCCACTAAAGCCCTATGCTTTGTAGAGCTGGCTATTCAATTTCGACCCGGCAACCCCATCCTTCAACCTCAACCTAGAGAACTCGCCATTGCTAAAAATTTTGAGGTGTTACCAGAAATCTTACTAATTCCTAAAAGAAGAAGTAAAAAGAAAAAAAATGCAGCTTTGGTCATCAACAACTAGTTAAAATAAATATACCTCTGAAATGTAAGTTTCCGTTGATAGGGGAAGTGTTGAAGCTGGCGGCTTCAGACAACGTGGGGGAGACAGAGACCTCCGCCCGTCGGAAGTCGCCCTTCGGCGGAGGCTCGGGTTAGGCACGACAGGAGGGAGTGTGGTGAGATGGCACGGAAAGCTAGGGTTTCACTGATTCATTCACCAACCAACCATTTACTGTTATATGTGTTCCCTATTTATAGGGCTCAACTACCACATTCACAGAGTTTACAGTACTGTCCCTCCACTGCTACAGTACATTCTTGGGATATTCCTCTACTCGCCTTCCGTCTCGGGGGTAATCTTGCCATGCCGCCATCTGGTATTGGGCCCGCATGATCAACCGGCCCATCGGGCCTCAAGACTCGGCGATGGGCTTTAGGGCCTCCGCCGTGGGTTTCCGCTCTGTCCGGCCTCAGGATCCGACGATGAGCCTTCGGGCCTCCGCCTCTGGGATGCCAAAGCCGTAGGCCTCCGGCATCCCAGGATCGCCAATCTCCTGGTTGGGTCTTCATCCCAACGGGCGGAGACCGTGCTGGAGCACCCGCGCAGTCCACGAGCACCCTCATCCGGTTACCTGCACATACCCAAACAATGTTGGTGTTTAATTAGTCTCCTATCGGAGCGGCCTCCGCCCAATCGGCCTAAGACGTCTGCGAGCCTGCCAGCCAGAGACCACGTCAGGGCCGTCGCCCGCAACCTGCAAGCTCAATCTAACTAACCGTTCTCTCTCCCGAGTTTGGAGGCGTGGGAGCACAACCTCCATTTTGGTAACAGGTCGGAGACGCCTTGATAACCTGCTGACTGCGCAGGTCTCCGCCACTCGCGGTGCCCATGTTACAACAGTTCCCCCCTTTTGAGACCGCGGTCCGCCTGAGCGTGCCGTGAGCTCAAAACACCCTAAGCAAGGACGTCCGTGGGGGCAGAGACTGCGCATAGTCACGTCTCCGACCGATCTCCGCTGGTTCCCCCCTAGCTCGCTCTAGCGCGGTCGTTGGTCATGTCTCCGACCGATCTTCTCCGGTTCCCCCCTGGTGTGCTCTGGCGCGGCCGTTGGTCTTGTCAAAGTAGCCGTTTGGCTGCAAATATAGTCGTTGTGCATCTTGCGACTTATCCGGAGGTGACCGTTGTACGGCGGGAGGCGGACCGCCTTGCCGCTGCCTATATAAGGGTGTTGTTGGTGGTGGGGTCCCCCCCTGCATTGCTCGTTCGCTTTCGCTTCCTCTGAGTAGTCGCTCTTTGCCCTCTTTGCTCCTGCCTTTTGCTGCCCTCGCGTGTTCTGCCTGTGTCTCGCACTTAGGCTGCTGTCGCGGGGGCTTTCTCTTCCGCCTCCGCCCAAACTCACCGGCCCACCTTTTTCGGTCCCTATCGCCACCTTCTCAGCGTTAGGGCCGTTGGCTGGGGTGCACGCTTTGAGGAGTGCATGCTTGCCTCTGCCTCCGCGTTGGAGTTAGAAAAACTAGCAGAGGAGGATTTGGGGAGTGTCTCTGTGTCTATCGGAGATCTGATCGCCGCCGACTCTAGAGATATGGCGATAAAGTCTTGGGACTTCGACCCCTCCTCTATTACTGAGGAGGCAATCGCAGAGATGCTAAAGGAGTCATGTTTTCCTTCTTCCAGGGTTAAAGTCCCTCCGCCGGGTCAGACTGTTCCGGAGCTAGAGGAGGGGTACGTGGTGGTCTTTCGGGACTTCTTCACCTGCGACCTCCGCCTTCCTTACATTCCCTTCCTTCGTCGGGTGTTGGAGACCTTCAATGTCTAGCTCCATCATCTGACCCCTACTGCCTTTCTCACGCTTAGCAAATTTTGCTGGGCGTGTGTGTCTTACGGTGCCGAGCCGGATGTGGATACCTTTTGCGCGTACTACGAGCTGCAGAAGCAGCCGAAGAAGAAAAAGGAGGTGCGAGAGGGCAAGGAGGTGGAGGTGATCTACCAGTACGGTAGTTGCACCTTTATGTCTAAGAGGAACCAGGGTGCGGACCGCCTGGAGATCTCTTTCTGCCAGAAGGGCAAGTGGGATCGCGGCTGGCTTGAGCAATGGTTCTATGTGAAGACCTATGGGGTCCGTAGCGCCGCTGAGGATGGCGCGGAGTTCTCGGAGTATCCATTGACTTCTAGGATGGAGGAGATGTCGCCGCTCACGCATGTGGATCCGCCGAAGGAGGTGTCTCCGATGAGGGAGTCTTGTGATCAGGCTTTTGTGGCAGCGTGCCGCTACTCCGGGGGCCGCGACCTAGTGGAGGAGATTATGGCCTCCAACTACTAGCCCCTGGGCAAAAACAACCCAGCCTTTTGGCTGGAACAGGTGAAGATCCCAGTCTTTGGGCCGGAGGCCGGGATTATGTTTCCCCGTTTTGGTCGGTCTTTGGGGGAGGGAGTGACGGAGGATAGCTTTGTCTCCGAAGTTGAGGAGGCCACCATAGGGTTGGTTGGCAAGATCTCTAAGCATGAGTACACATCTCGGATGGCCGTGGTGGGCACCAAGCCGCGGCTGAATCGAGTTTTTGAGGTCGGGATCGTCTACCGGGAGCGCGAGGTTCCCGCCGAGGTTCTGGCCTCGATTGAGAAAAAGAAGAAAAAGGCCTTCGCGAAGAACGTTACGGCAGAGGCCGAGTCTAAGAAGAGGAAGGGCGCCGTTGTTGCTCGGTCTCCCATGAAAAAGAAGAAGGGCAGCGCTCCATTGATTGCGCCGGCCATGTCTTTTGCCGGTAGTGCGGGCGTGGCCTCCGCCGGCAGTGAAGACATGGAGAGCTCCTCCGTCCCGTCTGCGGACGCGCGAGTTGCAAGCGGAGGGGATCGCGGCTCTCCCATATCTCTGGTGTGCCCGAAGAGCGGAGCTGTGAGCGGTGCCGGGCGTCCGAAAAATAGCGCTGCCCCGGTGCGCTCCTCACATGGTGCAACGAGCGTCGGCGAGCAGCCGGAAGATAGCGCCGTCGAGCCTCTGCCCGATGTTCTTGGCGGGCTGTGCTCAAGCTCTGAAGAGGACACGGAGGTCATCCTGCGGCATCCTCCTTTGTCCCCTGCCATTGTCGCGCCTTCGCCCGTGCCAGCGGCCGACGTCGGTCGGCTGGAGGCCGCGCTTGCTGAGGAGGGCCCGGTGGCTCGGGCTTCTTCGAGCCCTCCGCCCGCCGGGCCACTGGCTGAGGAAGTTTGGCCCTTTGGGCCTCCGTCACACGATATGGTGGAGACTTCTGCTCAGAGGGCGCGGCAAGCCACCCAGCCTGGGCTTTTCATGAGTAAGTCCGCTAGGTGCACATCTTTGTGTTTATTGTCTTCGGCCGGTTCATTTCTTTGCGTATTGCGCTAAGTGCTAATACTGTGTATCTATTGCTTTGCAGGTGACGTCATGGCAGGACTCCTCACCCCAGAGGAGCGAGCAGCCACTGCGGGCGCAAGGTTCGGTCCGGGGCAGCTGGGGCTGACGGCGCCGGGACCGAGTGAGTATAAGATGTTTTTATTTTGATCATTATTTGGCATGTTTCTGATCTACCCTCTGACCTGGGCTGCTGTTGTTTGTTGTTTTTTATTATGTAGGCTCCTCCGACACTTCTATCTCAGGTTGGGAGGAGTGTTATCTTGCCGTTCTTGGAGACGTCGGAGGTGGTCTTTGGTTGTTGGTGCGTTTAACGTGAGATTTGCTTTTCTCACCTTATCGTTTCGTGTTTGTTTGTTCTTCTTTGAACAGATCGCTTCAAACAGCGTCTGAGGGACATGGATTTCTTCCAGCTTCTCCGCGTTCACCTGGAACACCAGAGCCTGGTGCGTCTCCGGCGGTTTTGCCCCTTTCCTTCTTTTATTATTTTTTTGCGTATGCTTGCTTCTAGACTTGTTCTTGATTCCGTTGCTGATCGCTTTTGTATTCTCCCTCTGGTCGTAGGGGTATCACACGGGTGTTGTTATGGAAGAGCGCTGCACCCGCGAGGTCTCCGACCGAGACGCCGCGATCGAAGCGCTCAAGGCGAAAATCGAGCGGCTGGAAGGTGAAAAGGGGGGGTCTGTCGGACTCTCTTGCAATTCTCCGCATGTCTCTGATGGAGAAGGAGCGAGAAAAGGATGGCTTGAGGGCCGATCTCGCCAAGGCCCGGGAAGCGGAGGTCCTGTCCGTCGAGCAGGCCCGTAGGGCGAGCGAGCTGACCGAGGGTCTTCGGCGAGAGCTTGCCTCCGAGAAGGAATCCGCAGCGGCGGTGAGGGAGCAGCTGTCTCTGACGACGAGGCGTTTGGACTCGGTCAAAGGAGTCCTTGCTGCAACCGTCGGCCACTACCAGGCCACCGTCGCCGAGCTCTTAGGCGAGACCTCCGCTCTTCCGAAGGAAGACAGCGTGTACGCCCTCGCCTCCTAGCTAAAGCGTCACCTTGCGAAGCTCCCCGGTCTGATCAATGGTTGCATGGACTACGGGGCGCTAGCGGGAGTGGCGAATTATGCCAAACTTTTGGCATGCGGCAGGTGTACGCTTACCGAAAGTATTCCGGAGGGGGCGCTGCCTGGTCCGGAGGAGCTTGGTGAGACCTCTCTTGGTTTGCGAAAAACCTTGAGAAATTTCATCGGGCACTTTTGGGCTCCATTTGGGAGATCTGCTGCCCGAAAACTGGCGGAGGACAAGAGGGCGAAGGTATTTGTAGTCTTTGTTGCCGTTTTTTTTTGCTACGAAGGCTTTCATTGCTTTTGACCCTGACACTCTATCCTATGCTGTAGGACACGCAGAAGGGTCTTGCGGGCAGGCCTCCGTCGGTTCCGCGCTCGTCGACTGCGGTCGGTGCCTCCGCCGCTGGCGGTGCTCCGGGGGGATCTACGATAGGTGGTGGTTGGAGGCCGCAGGTGCCATGCTCGCCCGCAGCTGATGCGAGCTCCGCTCCAGAGACTTCCGCTGCGGCTGATGCGCCAGAGGTCTAGGCTCTTTGTAGCACTTAGTCGTTCTAGCATGTATTTTGCAGTCCAGCTGGACTTTTGTGAATAAAGTTTATTTTGTTCTGAATGGTTTTGTGGAAAATTTTAACCTTGCGTAGGTTCCGAATTGGGAGCCTGCGCATGATGTTGCGCCTTTGACTCTCTACAACGATGGTATTTTTGTGAGCGGAGAGCTTTGGGAGTATTGGCGTTCAGCCTTTCCCCGCAGCGTTGTGGGCGACGTGTTTGAGTCAGTTAGGTTTGACATAGATGACGAGCGCGCTGGGTTTACTCGCGCGCTTGCTTGGCGCGGACCTCCGCCACAATAGTTAGGATTTTATCTCAAGTTGGTGTCCTGTAAGAATGTTTCTCGACGCTTTATGGAATACAAGACAGGTTCACTTTCTTGATTGTTTGTGCGGTGGCTCGAGCCCGTCGTGGTAGTTTACATATCTCGTCTAGTCCCGAGCTCGCGCACCATTGTCCTTTGCTTGGGCGAGCGAGCGCGATACAGAGGTGGTGGCCAGGACCTCCGCCCCATTTTTTCTCATTCTCTGTGCTTGCTTGATGGCCGAGGTAGAAGTCTCCGCAGTCCTTCGACCGGTGGAGGCGTACTTGAAGGCCGCTTGGCGAGGCTTGCCGAATCGTTGTTTGATCCGGCTGGAGGTTTGGCGCAGCTTGCGCGGACGGCGGAGACTCTAGATATTTCTTTGGCTGGGTGTTTTAGCTGTCTGGAGGTATGGGTCTCCGACGCTGCACACCCATGGGACATGGTTGATCTTTGGAGATGGCAGGTTAGGTCTCCGGCACCAGGGGGATGTTACGAGTTTTCGTGCGATATCCCCCTTCTCCCGTAGGCCTTTGCTGTTCATCACCGTGTCGTGGGTCCTATCTCTTTTCCCACTGCCTCCGACTGTCTACTGTTGCCTCCGATTTTACGAGTTTTCGTACAATATCTACGGCCGATTTGGATATCTAAGGAGACCCCTGCCTCCATGGCTATCGTACAGGGTTTTGCCTGTGCTATGCCTTGCTCCCCCCTTGCGCCCTTGTGCCTTATGCTGACTGAGTTTCTTAAGGGCATGGGGGGAATCCATTTTTATAGTGGGGTGGTGGCTTTCAGGTGTTAACATTTTTGTATGTTGTTGGTTGGATCGTATCCTGGCTTTAATAGCCTGTATCTTGCTTGAATCATTCGTTCCCCCTGAGATCTTTTGGAGTAAAGAAGCCTGGCGCCGCATTGGTGGCAGTGTTTTGTCAGGCATTTTTTATTTTTTCCTATTTTCGATGGCGGAGACCTTGGGTAGCTTTCTAGCTGGAGGCCTTCTTCCTGATCTAGCGCCACAAATTTGTTGCCCCTGATGCTAGGGGTGTTTTTTGTTAAGGTCGAAGGCCTGTTTTGCCGAGGTTGTTTTTCCAGGGCGCCTGAATTTGTTCTTCGAGGGTCGGAGGCCTTTTTGGCTCTCCTTTTTTTTGACCTTGCTGCCTGGCTTTGTTCAGGTCTTCGACAAGGGTCGTAGGCCTTTTTGGCCAAGAATTTTTTTTTGCCTTGATGCCTGACTTTGGACAGGTCTTTGTCAAGGTCGAAGGCCTGTTTTGACTGTTTTTGCTGCCTTGATGCTTGACTTTGGACAGGTCTTTGTCAAGGTCGAAGGCCTGTTTTGGCTATTTTTGCTGCCTTGATGCCTGACTTTGGACAGGTCTTTGTCAAGGTCGAAGGCCTGTTTTGGCTGTTTTTGCTGCCTTGATGCCTGACTTTGGACAGGTCTTTGTCAAGGTCGAAGGCCTGTTTGGCCATAGAGGTCGTTTCAAATTGCCCGTGCCTACGGCTGGCGCTTTGAAAGGACCTGTACTTTTTGTTTACCGAATATTGCGGCGCCAGAGCTAGCCGCTTTCGGTTTTGGGTTTTTGGGTCGTTCTTTTGGGGAATTACCTCTTTATACTTGTAGAGGATTTTTACATTGAGCCTGCCTCGTTAAAAACCTCACCTCTGCTTGGAGTTCCCCTGTGAGGAAAAGAGTGCAGGCTCTTTTACATTTTGTTTTGATTGAAGTAAAAAAAACTAAGGTAAATGCATGGAGGGGCCTCCGCTTATATTTTGCGGAGGTTGCCCTTTGGTACATTGCCTAGATGTAGTATCTACGCAGGCTGTCAATATTCCATGTGTGGGCTATTGTGACACCTTCGCTGTCGGTCAAGTGGAAAGAACCAGGTCGGCCTGCTGCCGTTGCTGTGTAAGGGACTTCCCATTTCGGTTGCAACTTGCCGACCAGTTGTGCGTTGGGTTTTCTTCTGAGTACGAGGTCTCCGTGTTTTATGTCTTTCCTTACCACCTGGGAGTCTCTCTAGTTTTTGGTTTGGGACTGATATTTTGCAATGTTTTCGACTGCTTGCAGTCTTATTGCTTCTATAGTTTCTTTTGCATATTCTTCATCTTGCAACATCAGCTGACTCGTTGTGCGGAGGCTTTCGTGCTTTATTTCTTCTGGCATCATGGCCTCTTCTCCATAAAGCAGTTTGAATGGTGTGAATCCTGTTGTTCTTGAGACGGATGTGTTGTGTGACCAAATGACTCTAGGTAATTCATCTACCCATTTTCCTTTGCGTAGGCCCAGCAATGTTTTTGATATTGCTGAGAACACTATTCTGTTTGCTCTTTCCATAGCGCCATTGGACTCTGGGTGGTATACTGAGGCGAAGGCTAGTTTTGTCCCTATGCTTTTGCAAAATTCTTTGAAGTTCTCTGAATCGAATTGTTTTCCATTGTCTACTATCAAAATCCTCGGTACACCGAATCTGCAGATGATGTTTTGCCAGAAGAATTTTTTGATAGTTTCTGAGGTTATCTTCACCAGAGGCTTTGCCTCTATCCATCTTGTGAAATATTCCACTGCTACTACTACGAATCTATTTCCTCCTTGTGATGGCGGTAATGGGCCGACCAGGTCCATACCCCATCTTTGCAGCGGCCATGTCGGAGGTATAAGCTAGGTCTCCGACGATGGTTTTGACTGCCCTGGAGAGAATGTTTGGCATGCTTTGCATATTCTAACTGTCTTCTCTATGTCTTGTATGTGTGTTGGCCAATAAAAGCCTTGCCTTATTGCCTTTGCTGATAACGCTCTTGAGCCAATGTGTGACCCGCAAATTCCTGAGTGTATTTCTTGAAGCAACTCTACGCCTTCACTCTGCGATATGCACTTGAGGAGAGGCTGTACTACTCCTTTCTTGTACAGTACACCATCTAAGATTGTGTAGTTCCTTGCTCTGGCCTATATTCTTGCTACTTTCGCTTCATCTTCTTCGCTGGTTTTGCCTTCTAGGAATTCTGTTATCGCCTTTCTCCAATCTTCATTTTGCAGGTGTAGTATTGCCTTTGGTGCCTTAGGTATCTCTGCAGTTGCCGGAGACTTCAAGATCTGGTAAAAAGTGTTTGGTGGCAGTGGCAGGTTGTTTGCTGCACCCTTCGCCAATTCATCTGCCTCTGCATTTTCTGCTCTTGGTATGTGCTTTAGGGTGAAGCCCTCGAATCTCCGCTCCAAATTTCTGACTACGGATAGGTATCTGATGAGTTCTGGCTCTCTTGCTGTGTATTCTTTCTCTACTTGGCCAGTGACCACTTGGGAATCTATTTTGACTGTCAATGTTTTTGCCCCTAGGGCCTTTGCTTTGCTTAGTGCTAGGATCAGGCCTTCGTATTCTGCAATGTTGTTTGTTGATTTGAATCTAGCCTGGCTGCGTATTTCATTCTGACGACGGAGGGTGCCGTTAAGACGGCGGAGGCTCCGGCTCCGGCTTGGCCCCAGGCTCCATCCATGAATGCTGTCCAGCCTTGGCTGATTGGTTGTACCTTGGGCTCTGTCAGAGGTGTCCAATCTGCTACAAAGTCGGCTAGTGCTTGTGATTTGATTGCTGTTCTGGGGACATATGAGATACCAAATTGTGATAGCTCTGTGGCCTATTTGCCTATTCTGCCGGAGGCTTCTTTGTTTCTGAGCAGGTCTTGTAATGGCAGTGATGTTGGAACTGAGATTTCGTGTGCTTGGAAATAGTGCTTTAGTTTTCTTGATGCCACCAGTACTACGTAGGTGACTTTTTCCACCTCCGTGTAGTTTAGCTTGGCTCCGGACAGTGCTTCTGAGATAAAATAAACTGGCCTTTGAGTTTTGCCTGAATCTTTTTGAAGCTCATGAACTAGGACTGCGCTGACTACATGGTCGGAGGCCGCCACGTACAGCCACTGTTCGCCTAAACGGTCGTTTAGCCCGTTTAAACACCGTATAAACTCTACACAGTGGTGCGCCGTTTCCGTTTAATCACCTGTTTACCCCGTTTAATTGGCCGTTTAGCCCGTTTAATGGGACATTTTGCCCGAATAATGGCTAAACGGTAGGTGACCGACTGTTTAGCGTTTAGCGTTTAGGAAAACACTACGTACAGCAGTAGGTGGCTTTCTGATTCTGGGACGAAGACCACCAGCGAGCTTGCCAGATACTCTTTCAGGTTGTGAAATGCTTCCGACTGCTTGGGTCCCCACTCAAAGTTGTCTCCGCCTCTCAGGGCTTGGAAGAAAGGAAGGATGCGTTCTGCTGATTTTGAGATGAATCTGTTGAGCGCTGCTATTCTTCCCGTCAGTTTTTGCACTTCTTTCTTATTTTTGGGTTCTGCCATTGTCATTATTGCCCTTGTTTTGTCTGGGTATGCTTTGATGCCTTCGCTACTTATGATGTATCCGAGCATCTTCCCTTTTTAACTCCGAATATACATTTTTTTGGGTTGAGGCGGAGGCCAGCTGCCCTTAGGTTGGCGAAGGTCTCATGTAAGTCGGAGACATGATCATTCCTGTTCTTGCTCATGACCACTATGTCGTCGACGTAGGCTATGATGTTTCTATCTAGCTGTGATCCCAAAACCTCCTTTGTCATTCTGGCAAAGGTTGCTCCGGCATTCTTGAGTCCCTCCGGCATTCTGGTGTAGCAGTATGTCCCGAATGGAGTGGTGAAACTTGTCTTTTCTTCGTCTTCTTTTTTCATCCAAATTTGGTGGTACCCAGAGAAACAGTCGAGGAGAGAAAACCTCTGGCATCTGGCTGCCTTATCGACGGAGGCATCTATTCTTGGCAATGGGAAAGGGTCTTTTTTGCAGGCTTTGTTGAGATCTGTGAAGTCTATGCACATTCTCATTTTGCCATTCTTCTTTGGTACCAGTACCACATTTGCGAGCCATTCTGAATACTTGACCTCCCTGATGACTTTTGCATCTAGCAATCTTTGCACCTCCGCCTTTGTTGCCAGGATTCTGTCCTCCAACATTTTTCTTTGTTTCTGCTTTCTTGGCCTCATGTTTTCATTTATATCCAGTTCATGCTGTATGATGTCCCTGCTGACTCCCTAGAGGTCGGAGGCTGACCAGGCGAAGATGTCTTTGTTTCTTACTAGAGTTTCCATGAGCTCTTGCTCCTCTGCCTTGCTCAGTTCTGAGCGGATTGTTACTTTCCTGTCTGGTAGCTCCTTTTCTAGAGGGGTCAGCTTTGTCTCTTCTTGGTCTGCCATGTCTGTTTTTCCTCTAGGCATATCCGGAGGCTCTAGTTCTTTGTCTGTCGACTCAACTGCATTGATGTTTCTTTGGGCTCTGTAGATTGCTTTTTCTATGTTTCTTGCTTCTTTCTGGCTGCCCCAGACTGTGATGATACCATGGAGTGCTGGTATTTTCATGCACAGGTAGGCCATATGCAGGGCTGCGTTGAATTTGGTTGTGAATCCTCTTCCCAAGATGGCATTGTATGGGTAATACAGATCGACGACGTCGAAGGTTATGTATTCGGTTCTGGCGTTTGCTTGGGTTCCGAAGGACACTGGGAGTGATATATTTCCTAGTGTCTGTATCTGCTTGCCTCTGAAAACTATCAAAGGTGATTCGGAAGGCTGTAGTTGATTCCTGCTGAGCTTCATTTGGTCGAAGGTATTTGTAAAGATGATGTCTGCTGAGCTGCCCGTGTCGATCAACACTCTGCTTATCTCCCATGCTGCTATGTTTGTTTTGATTACCATCGCGTCTGTGTGGGGGTAGCTTTCTAGCTGGAGATCTTCTTCTGTGAAGGTGATTGGGACTCTGGACCAATCTGTGTATTTTGCTGGGCCTTGGACTGCTACGTTGTTTACCAGGCGGAGGTGATCTTTTTTTTGCTTTTTCGTTTGAAAACCCATTGATGATCCTCCGGCGATTGGCAGTATCATGCCTATTGTCGGCAGTGCTCCATGAGGGTTGACTTGGTTTTCTGGGTTTGGCTCATTTTTTGGTGTTGGGAGTTGGTTGTGAGGGGGTGGCGGAGGCAGTTGCTGCATTTGCTGCTATTGCAGCGGATACTCGAACCTGCTTTGGTTTTGTGGCGGTTGGTTTGTTTCGAGGTAGGTTATGTGGGGAGTTTTTGGGTTTATGTAGGTCAGGCTTGCCTCCGACCTGTAGTTGGTCGTCGGAGGCTGCTGTGAGGGCGCTGACCGCCATGCTGGTAGGAATTCTGGGTAATAGGCGGAGGCCAGTGTGGAGGGATGTATTTGGTTTGCGTTTAGCGCTGGGTACATCGGGCAGTACTGTTGGTGGCTAGTTGTGTAGGTGTTGTTGACCTCTCTTGCATTCTGTTGTGCCGGAGGTTGGGCGGTCTGCTTGTTCTTCATTCTTTCCTATGTCTCTTTTGTCTCCGGACAATCTTTGGTGCTGTGCCCTGCGTTTTCGCCGTGAAAAACGCAATATGGCCTGCGTTGTTTCTGGTTGTGGTTTTTGTTCCAGTTTTTTCCTTGGTAGCCTTGCCTACCTTGGTTCCTGGTCTGGGTCTCCGGCCCTGTTGGCCCTGTCAGTTGCCCTTGTTCGGGGTGAGGTTGCCCCTCGATGCTAAGCACCTGCCCCTGGCGTGGTTTCTGATTTGATGTGTTCTGATTCGTATAGCTCTTCTGTGAGTTTTTGGTGTTGTTTTGCTGTCTGTTTTGACCCTGCTCCTCCAGCCTTTTTCGGAGGTCATTGTCTAATCTGCAGTACTTCTCAAACTCGTCGTACAACTGCTGTATGGAAGTTGGTTTCTTTCTTGCTAGGTGTGCTACGAACGGCCCGATTTGGAGCCCTTTGATCGCCGCTTCAATGGCGATCTCTTCTGGGACGTCTGGTGCCTTCGCCTTTAGTTGCACAAATTTCTGGAAGTAGTCGTGTAGTGTCTCTCCCTGCATTTGTTTGCACTGGAACAGATCTATGGATATCAGCGACTGTGCTGCTAGCCTCTTGAAGTTTGCCAATATCTTATCCGGAGATTTTCCCAGGAATAGTCTGTGCTTGGTTTAAGCATGGAATACCAAGCCAACGCATCACCTTCGGCAGCAATAACAAATGACTTTGCCAGGATGGCGTCGTCTCCGTCGGCGGAGGCTACTGCTGCCTCGTAACTCATAATGAACTGATGGGGATCTGTCTTGCCATTGAACTTTGGTAGTGTGATTGGCTTGTACGCCGTTGGCCATGGCGATTGTTGTATGCCTTCCGAGAGTGGGGACTTGGGGTCGATAGGCCTCCGCATCGCCTGAGTTTGCATCGTGGTTGGGCTGATCACTGGCGGAGGCATGTTTGCGGTTGGTGTTGCTACGGAGGCTGGGATCGCGGAGGTTGACGCTGGTACTGCGTGCTGCATACTTAGCATCTCAGCATGTAGGACTACCAACTGCTGCCTTATTTCTGCTGCTTGTGCTGACGCTTGAGTAGCTTGCTGATTCGCTGCGAATGTTGCTGCCATTCTGTCCCTTTCTTGTTGCGCTTGTTGCAACTGTGCTTGCAGCTGTTGCAGTTCTTGCTCGTGTGTTGTACCTGAGTTTGGTTGGGCCTCCGGCTCTTGGATCTCTTGATGTTGGGGTTCCGGTTGTTGACCCTGGGCATCTGCTCTGGTGCCATCCTCCGCTGGCGAGGTTGCGTAGGTGCTACGAGTGGTGCGCCTAGGCCTTCCTCTCTGACCCGTGGTCGTTGCTGCTCTGGTGGTGGTTTTTCTTTTCCCTGCCATCGTTGGTTTGTCTCGGCCAAACCACGGTGGGCGCCAATGTTGAAGCTGGCGGCTTCAGACAACGTGGGGGAGACAGAGACCTCCGCCTGTCGGAAGTCGCCCTTCGGCGGAGGCTCGGGTTAGGCACGACAGGAGGGAGTGTGGTGAGATGGCACGGAAAGCAAGGGTTTCACTGATTCATTCACCAACCAACCATTTACTGTTACATGTGTTCCCTATTTATAGGGCTCAACTACCACATTCACAGAGTTTACAGTAGTGTCCCTCAACTGCTACAGTACATTCTTGGGATATTCCTCTACTCGCCTTCCGTCTCGGGGGTAATCTTGCCATGCCGCCATCTGGTATTGGGCCCGCATGATCAACCGGCCCATCGGGCCTCAAGACTCGGCGATGGGCTTTAGGGCCTCCGCCGTGGGTTTCCGCTCTGTCCGGCCTCAGGATCCGACGATGAGCCTTCGGGCCTCCGCCTCTGGGATGCCAAAGCCGTAGGCCTCCGGTATCCCAGGATCGCCGATCTCCTAGTTGGGTCTTCGCCCCGACGGGCGGAGACCGTGCTGGAGCACCCGCGCAGTCCACGAGCGCCCTCATCCGGTTACCTGCACATACCCAAACAATGTTGGCGTTTAATTAGTCTCCTATCGGAGCGGCCTCCGCCCAATCGGCCGGAGACGTCTGCGAGCCTGCCAGCCGGAGACCGCGTCAGGGCCGTCGCCCGCAACCTGCAAGCTCAATCTAACCAACCGTTCTCTCTCCCGGGTTTGGAGGCGTGGGAGCACAACCTCCGTTTTGGTAACAGGTCGGAGACGCCTTCGTAACCTGCTGACTGCGCAGGTCTCCGCCACTCGCGGTGGCCATGTTACAACAGGAAGCTAGCATGAGATGAAGGAATATCAACAATATAAGCAATATCAACTCGTTATATTTACCTCTGAGGACATATACATCTTTTTAGGGTCATTAACTATGACGATCGGGTCGGTCTGTCGTAATCAAGAAATATGGCAGTTTCCAAAGACGAGACGTGGTACAACCTATAAGAAAATACATATAACATATTAAAAAAAGTATGCTATAGATGCAAAACTCACTCTACGTAAAGGTAAGCATGGGCGCAGGGAGAGGGGCACGCCCCCTCCCCTAATTTCTACAGCAAACAAAAATTATATATGATGTCCATGGCCTACTTTGTGGTAGAGGTCATCTTGATGTCCATGGCGTGGCTACCAGCATAGTTGATCTTGCTTATTTTGAACGAGATCAAAGACATGCGCAATAAGATGCCAGCATAGCACGCGTTTGCTAGTTAATATTATAGAACAAAGTTTTTTTCATCTTATGTTTTTTTTTTTACTTTTCAAACTATCCCCACATTGTCCATGTCTTGTATGTGACTCAGAATCATGATCTGTGCTCATACGAGCTAGAACAACTTGAGTCTTGCAATGCGAAGCCGATTCCAATACGTGCCAAGCGACGCTATATAGAGTCCAATTCTAATACATATTGGAACAAATGGCGCAATCGTTATATAAATATTCGAGCCACAAGTCACGTTCAGGTGACAATGCAATAAGATGTACATTCCGTTGTCACGCACGGACCCATTTGCTAGTTAATAAAATAAAGGCATACCTCGATCGATCGAAATGTTTTATCAAATAATCCTAAATTTGTAATAACCTTTCTTTTTAATAATAATTACTAAAACAATGGAGGGAGTACGTCATTCAAAAGCGCACGTCCCACCGACCACGGTGATTTAGAGCATATTTGGTTCCTACAGGACCTCATAAAATTTCTGTCACATCGAATATTTGGACACATGCATAAAGTATTAAATATAGATTAATTACGAAACTAATTGCACAACTTGCGACTAATTTGCGAGACGAACCTTTTAAGCATAATTAGTCCATGATTTGACAACGTGGTGCTACAGTAAATATGTGCTAATGACAGATTAATTAGGCTTAAAAAATTCGTCTCGAAAATTAGTTTCCATCTATGTAATTGATTTTATAATTAATCTATATTTAATGATTTTTATTAATATCTAAATATTCGATGTGACATAAATTTTAAGAGCACCTAAAGAACCAAACACGCCCTTATGTCGTGCACTTTTTGTCGTCGGATCGGACGTCCCATGCGGGTAAATACACTTGTGTTCAAACTGGAAAGTTGACGAAAAGCTGGTGGAAAAAAGGCTGCATCATCTTGACCTCTTGCGTTTGTCGCTGAGAAAAGTGAAAACGATCGAGCGTGGCTCCATGCTTTTGACTCGTGCACAGTGTACATGCACCAGGATCCAGGGTCGTCCAGGGCCCGGGCGGTGGCAGCAGCAGTCAACGACGGCGATAGCTTTAGCGTTTGTCTTGCACGTGGAGACACAGACACAGGACATGCAGGTGCAGCCTTGGACGGACCAGCAGGTCGTTGGGCTGGTAGCTTTTGGGCTGATTTTAGATGGTTTTGAATGATTAAATAGTATTCTATAAGAGGAAATAAGTTGAAACAAGCGGGAACAAGTCGGAAATTCTTAAGTGAAGTTCTGGAGTTGCGTTGCGAGCCTGGAATTTCGTGGCATATATTGCAGATACTGTACGGTGCTGCGTGCAGATTTCATTTGCAGCATCCCAGCTGCCACCACCACTGCTGCAGTCATGCGTGCACGACATACATATGCGTCTAAACACACCCGCAGTCGTCTTTGGGGGGGGGGGGGGGGGGGGGGGGGGGGGAACATAGATTGATTTTTTTCTGATTATTATCTGGCCATCGATTGATTTTGTACCCAATCTTTTTTTTTTACGTCATTTATGTTCGCTTCTCTTATAATCCGTACTTTTCAACTTGTTTTTTTAAGCCGGAACAGTGTTTTGCTCTCACAGCAAATTAGCCGAAACACTGTGTTTTGGCTTGTTTTTCAGCGAAACGAACGGGGCCATTATCAGGTAAACACATTTATATTGTCACTATCACCTAGATTTTCAGAGAACAAGTGCCAAATTAGTATATCTGCCTCTACCTTTTCTTGAATACTTCATTTGGGCTCGTACCAATCACCAGGCTCTACTTATTTTTAGATGTGACATCCGGTAGTTTGAATTTAGCTCATGGTGACTCATGTTGTGTTTATTTATATAAAATTGTTGGAGTTTAGTCTCACCTTGATTATTGAGGTTAGACTACGAACATATAAGCTTTGTAGAGTTCATACCATCACACTTGAGTTAACCCTTTTTACGTGAAGTGAGCACAAAAGTGCAAGCGGTTGATGAGAGTGTGCGGTTCACTCAACGCGTGGACAAAACGAGGATTAAGTCCAACAGTGCATTTTTGGGTAACACTTTCAGCTATTTTGTTCCAAATCCTAAAGTTTATCTGTCAAATATACTCTCGATCTATATAAAATAGAGTTAATTACGCTAGCATCCCATTAACTTATCACTGTTGGTCGCCTACTTGGGGTATCGATGTGGACACTAACCTGTGGGACCCAAATGTCATCCACACCATATATATTTGTCTTGTTCCTCCCATTGTTCTCTCTCATCCGTCAACCACGATCAGGGACAAGGGGCCGGTCCGCCGGTGTGCTGGTGACGACTGACGAATGCAGGCGCTGGCAGCTATGTGGAGCCCATAGGTCGGTGTCCCCTTTGGCCATGCCACTTAGGCACCAAGGTGATTATACTGAACTAGAAAAAAGCGAGTTTGCATATCTAAATGGTGATCTTTGGTATATTTAACTCTATATATAAAATACGTGCTGCATTAGACTTTGCATATGGCCTTTGATGCACATTTATTTTACCAGTACCTTCTTTTAAAATATAATATAAAATCCATAAATTTTAAGAGACCCTACAATTATATTTGTCCCTCTCCTTGAACAAATAGATTCCTAGAGTTGTCTTAACTCTAATTTTTAAATCTTTGACCAAATTTCTAAAAAAAGGCGTCAAAATTTATGACATCAAAATAATATTATTAGATATACCATAAAATATTATCATAAATATTGTTACTTTTTTCTATAAAATTTGCATGGATTCTAGGAATTAATTTATTTGAGAACACAGGGAGTATAATTCTACGTACAAAACTTATTATTCTTTGAACTAAATAATCAAAAGTTAATTAGTAATGTTTATAGTTTTCAGGGTCGAAGCTCATATATTATTTTTTGAA
Source organism: Miscanthus floridulus (assembly GCF_019320115.1). Lineage (NCBI taxonomy): Eukaryota > Viridiplantae > Streptophyta > Magnoliopsida > Poales > Poaceae > Miscanthus > Miscanthus floridulus. The sequence continues at coordinate 19,743,224 of NC_089594.1, read as the reverse complement.
ACAAATGGCAGGAGTTCTACCTCTCAATTAAGACAAAAGAATGAGAACTGCTATAGTCTAGGAGCCTGAAGTTTCGTTTTTTTCAGGCGACGTTCTCTGCCATTGGATGAAGATCCAACGCCCCCGGCTGATCCAGCCATTGTTCATCTTCTTCCTCAGCCTTCCAGCCCAAGTCCCAACTCCTGTCCGGCCCCCCTCCTCCCGTGGCCACCCACCGCACCACCCCTACCGCACGCGGCGGCCTCCCTCTTCCCCTCCCCCCGGCCCCTTCCGTCGCCGCTTTCTTCTCCGACTCCGGTGAATGGCCACGATGCCCCGCCCCGACCTAGCCTGGCCGCCTTCACCGCCGCCTAGGCCTTGAAGCCTGCCTCCCCTGACCGGTCCCTTCTATACCCGCCAGAGTTGGAGAAAATAGAGGGGGGAGAGACCGGAGAGGCAGGCCGGAGAGTTGGAGAAGAACAGACGTGGCCACGGGACGCCGGAGATGGATGCGGTCACGATGGGCGTCGTCGCCTGAAATCTCTCTAAGATTTCAGGCGACTGGATTGTAGAAAATGTGCGAAAGAATTTATGTACAAGGACATATATTTGACACTCTGAATTGTTGGGTTCCACCGCAAAGGGAATTGAAGACATATTACATAATGATATATAGAAGCATTGACATCTCGGTCGATCATATCGACGGCACAAAAGAGCCGACATGCACGCACAGTACATCACAGCTCATGCATCATCATGCGCGAGAACTCGTCGAAGCACACGAAGCCGTCGCCGTCGACGTCGACGCCGCCAATCATGCGGCGGCAGTCGTCAACGGAGCAGCAGTCATCTCCCAACGAAGCGAGCACGGCGCGGAGCTCCTCGGCCGAGATCCTGCCGTCCCCGTCGGCGTCGAACACCGCGAACGATTGAAATGTTTTATCAAATAATCCTAAATTCGTAATAACCTTTCTTTTTAATAATAATTACTAAAACAATGGAGGGAGTACGTCATTCAAAAGCGCACGTCCCACCGACCACGGTGATTTAGAGCATGTTTGGTTTCTACATGACCTCCTAAAATTCCTGTCACATCGAATATTTGGACACATGCATGAAATATTAAATATAGACTAATTACGAAATTAATTGCACAACTTGCGACTAATTTGCGAGATGAATCTTTTAAGTCTAATTAGTCCATGATTTGAGAACGTGGTGCTAAAGTAAACATGTGCTAATGACAGATTGATTAGGATTAAAAAATTCGTCTCTATCTATGTAATTGGTTTTGTAATTAATTTATATTTAATGCTTTTTATTAGTATCTAAACATTCGAGGTGATATAAATTTTAGGAGCGACTAAAGAACCAAACACTTTTTGTCGTCGGATCGGACGTCCCGTGTGGGTAAATACACTTTTGTTCAAACTAGAAAGTTGACGAAAAGTTGGTGGAAAAAAGGCTGCATCATCTCGACCTCTTGCGTTTGTCACTGAGAAAAATGAAAACGATCGAGCGTGGCTCCGTGCTTTTGACTCGTGCACAGTGTACATGCACCAGGATCCAGGGTCGTCCAGGGCCCGGGCGGTGGCAGCAGCAGTCAACGACGGCGATAGCTTTAGCGTTTGTCTTGCACGTGGAGACACAGACACAAGACATGCAGGTGCAGCCTTGGACGGACCAGAAATTCAAGTGAAGTTCTGGAGTTGCGTTGCGAGCCTGGAATTTCGTGGCATATATTGCAGATACTGTACGGTGCTGCGTGCAGATTTCATTTGCAGCATCCCAGCTGCCACCACCACTGCTGCAGTCATGCGTGCACGACATACATATGCGTCTAAACACACCCGCAGTCGTCTTTTGGGGAAAAAACAGAGATTGATTTTTTTTTCTGATTATTATCTGGCCGTCGATTGATTTTGTACCCAATCTTTTTTTTGCGTCATTCATGTTCGCTTCTCTTATAATCCGTACTTTTCGATTTATTTTTTTAGCCGGAACAGTGTTTTCTTCTCACAGCAAATCAGCCGGAACAGTGTTTCGGTTTGTTTTTCGGCGAAGCGAATGGGGCCATTGTCAGGTAAACACATTTATATTGTCACTATCACCTAGATTTTCAGAGAACAAGTGCCAAATTAGTATATCTGCCTCTACCTTTTCTTGTATACTTCATTTGGGCTCGTACCAATCACCAGGCTCTACTTCTTTTTAGATGTGACGTCCGGTCTAGTTTGAATTTAGCTCATGGTGACTCATGTTGTGTTTATTTATATAAAATTGTTGGAGTTTAGTCTCACCTTGATTATTGAGGTTAGACTATGAACATATAAGCTTTGTAGAGTTCATACCATCACACTTGAGTTAACCCTTTTTACGCGAAGTGAGCACAAAAGTGCAAGCGGTTGATGAGAGTGTGCGGTTCACTCAACGCGTGGACAAAACGAGGATTAAGTCCAACAGTGCATTTTTGGGTAACACTTTCAGCTATTTTGTTCGAAATCCTAAAGTTTATCTGTCAAATATGCTCTCGATCTATATAAAATAGAGTTAATTACGCTAGCATCCCATTAACTTATCACTGTTGGTCGCCTACTTGGGGTATCGATGTGGACACTAACCGGTGGGACCCAAATGTCATCCACACCATATTTGTCTTGTTCCTCCCATTGTTCTCTCTCATCCGTCAACCACGATCAGGGACAAGGGGCCGGTCCGCCGGTGTGCTGGTGACGACTGACGAATGCAGGCTCTGGCTGCTATGTGGATGACATGTGGAGCCCATAGGTCGGTGTCCCCTTTGGCCATGCCACTTAGGCACCAAGGTGATTATACTGAACTAGAAAAAAGCGAGTTTGCATATCTAAATGGTGATCTTTGGTATATTTAACTCTATATATAAAATACGTGCTGCATTAGACTTTGCATATGGCCTTTGATGCACATTTATTTTACCAGTACCTTCTTTTAAAATATAATATAAAATCCATAAATTTTAAGAGACCCTACAATTATATTTGTCCCTCTCCTTGAACAATAGATTCCTAGAGTTGTCTTAACTCTAATTTTTAAATCTTTGACCAAATTTCTAAAAAAATGCGTCAAAATTTATGACATCAAAATAATACCATTAGATATACCATAAAATATTATCATAGATATTGTTACTTTTTTCTATAAAGTTTGCATGGATTCTAGGAATTGATTTATTTGGGAACACATGGAGTATAATTCTACGTACAAAACTTATTATTCTTTGAACTAAATAATCAAAAGTTAATTAGTAATGTTTATAGTTTTCAGGGTCGAAGCTCATATATTATTTTTTGCAACAATGGCAGGAGTTCTGCCTCTCAATTAAGACAAAAGAATGGGAACTGCTATAGTCTAGGAGCCTGAAGTTTTGTTTTTTTTTCAGGCGACGTTCTCTGCCATTGGATGAAGATCCAACGCCCCCAGCTGATCCAGCCATTGTTCATCTTCTTCCTCAGCCTTCCAGCCCAAGTCCCAACTCCTGTCTGGTCCCCCTCCCCCCTCCTCCCATCGCCGCCCACCGCACCACCCCTACCGCACGCGGCGGCCTCCCTCTTCCCCTCCCCCCCTTCCGTCGCCGCTTTCTTCTCCGACTCCGGCGAATGGCCGCGATGCCCCGCCCCAACCTGGCCCGGCCGCCTCCACCGCCGCCTAGGCCTTGAAGCCTGCCTCCCCAGACCGGTCCCTTCTATACCCGCCAGAGTTGGAGAAAATAGAGGGGGGAGAGACCGGAGAGGGAGGCCGGAGAGTTGGAGAAGAACAGACGTGGGCACGGGACGCCGGAGATGCTTGCGGTCACGATGGGCGTCGTCGCCTGAAATCTCTCTAAGATTTCAGGCGACTGGATTGTAGGAAATGTGCGAAAGAATTTATGTACAAGGAAGCTCATATATTTGACATTCTGAATTGTTGGGTTCCACCGCAAAGGGAATTGAAGACATATTACATAATGATATATAGAAGCATTGACATCTCGGTCGATCATATCGACGGCACAAAAGAGCCGACATGCACGCACAGTACATCACAGCCCATGCATCATCATGCGCGAGAACTCGTCGAAGCACACGAAGCCGTCGCCGTCGGCGTCGACGCCGCCAATCATGCGGCGGCAGTCGTCAACGGAGCAGCAGTCATCTCCCAGCGAAGCGAGCACGGCGCGGAGCTCCTCGGCCGAGATCCTGCCGTCCCCGTCGGCGTCGAACACCGCGAACGCCGCCCTGAGGTCGCCCTCGTCACCCGCCGCCGCTACCGCGTCGACGACGAGCCCGGCATCCGCCTCAGCGAGCATCTCCGCCAGCTCCTCCTCGCTCGAGACCACCCGGCGCAGCGCCACCTCCAGCTCCTCCCGCGTCACCGCCGTCGGCTTCCAGCTGCTAGTCCTGCTGGTGCTGCCCGCCCCGGGCGCCGACGCTCGCGGTGGGGAGGGTGGCAGGAGGACGGTGCGCGGCATGGTGACGGCGGACGCGCACTCGTGGGAGGACGCGGTGGAGCTGAACGAGCTGCCACCGCCGCTCTTCTTGCCGTCCTTTGACCGTCTCCGGCTCTTGCTCGCCTTGGGAGAGGCGGCGGAGGAGGAGGAGCCGCCGCCGCAGAACGGCACGCTAAGCTTCATGGCTGTGGTTGCTGGTACGTACCTTGCTTGCAGGTGGTGATCGAGGAGGACACGTCGAGGAAGGAAGGTGGGATCGGAGGCGATCGATCGAGATCGACCGACCACGAGCAGGGTGGAGAAGACGAGAGGGAAACCAAATGCAAATAAGTTGCCAAACACGAAACATTATTTGATTATTATCTCAATGCTAGTATATATATTTACACAATATATATATATATATATATATATATATATATATATATATATATATATATATATATATATATATATATACACACACACACGGTAAATGCCCGTGCATTGCAACGGAAACACATAATACCACGATAACATATATGAGCGTGTGTTATACTGTTATCTAAAATAGATACCGCAATCATAATGTTCCAATCAATATTACATAAGTCTTCACGAAAGATAGATAATTAAAATATAACTCTAAATTTGAATGCAAAACTAAAACATCAACTTCAATTGTCGCATCACTTCATGCCTACGATACGCGAAAGATAAGCTTACACTTCTTTAGGAATCAAGTGTTATGGAAAGATAATCATAGATGGCATCAGGATTTGATTGTTGTTGTTTTTTCCTGTGATTTGTCCAATTTTCCTTGAAAGGCAAAAATATCGTAGATCTTGAAGCGCTGGGGTGCACGCAATCAGGCACAACAACGTCCTGCTGATGGACTTAAATATTTCCCTTATTGTTGATTTTTTCCGTGATATGTGCTTTCTAGATTTGCCAAAAAGATAAGAATACCGCGGCTGCATGTTGGAGCGGGATGCACGTGCATGTATCAATGCATGGAAAGACCTGAAGGAACCTCTGAGGGAGGAGTGCGAGATAGAGCCGGGCAGAGCAGCCATGCAAGGGTTGGGGGAATTTCCTTTTCTGCGTCGGGTAGTCATGGATCGCAAAAAGATTTTGGTCCTGCCAGATAGATATTGACAATCCGTATGTTTTACTTGTAGATATTTGGCAGCAGAAGGAGGTGCTGCCGTGTTGGTAATAATATAGAGAGAGGTGGGCACAAAATGGGACTGATATCGGCCTATGATAACAATTTTATGGTAAAAAAATTGTTGCCTGGTTGTCTCGTACGTGTTGATAAGGACTTGAGTGGACTAGCGGTCCTCAGTTAAAAATCGTAAACGTTCCCGAAATCTCTGCCATCTGCAAAATTTCCGGGACGTTCCTAGTGAAAACACGAAATTACGCATAAAATCCAACTTTCCGGAGGCGTTTCTAATGAAGACGTGAAATTAAGCAAGTATCCCTCTTTTATTCCCCTCCCACGCGCCTAGGCTTGCGCGGTTGCGCCTCGTTCCGACCACCGCACGCAACTTCCTCATGAGCTCTACCAGCATGATGCGACAGGTTCCGTAAAATTCTACTTTTCTGAGACGTTCCTAGTGAAGACACAAAATTACGCATAGAATTTTACTTTTTTCGAGACGTTTCTAGTGAAGACACAAAATCACACATATAGACTTTTCCTTTATTCCCTGCCCACACGCCTAGGCCCGTGCTTCGTTCCAGCCGCTGCATGCAACATTCCTCAGGAGCTCTATTATCAGAAAAATGCGGCCGGTTCCGCAAAATTCTACTTTTCCGAGATGTTTCTAGTGAAGATACAAAATTATGCATAAAATTTTACTTTTTTGAGATGTTCATAGTGAAGACACAAAATTATGCATAAAATTCTACTTTTCTAGGACGTTCCTAGTAAAGAAACGAAATTACGTATGTATCCATCCTTTATTCTCTGCCCATGCACCTAGGCATGTGCCTTATTCCGACCGCCACACACAACTTCCCCATGAGCTCTGTAAGCATGATGCGGCCGGTTCCGCAAAATTCTACTTTCTCGAGACGTTTCTAAAGAAGAAACAAAGTTACATATAAAAAGTTACTTTTTTAGACGCTCCTAGCGAAGACACAAAATTACACATAAAAATCTACTTTTCTAAGTTTCTAGTGAAGACACGAAATTGCAAATGTATCTTCTTTTGTTCTCAACCCACGCGCCTAGGCCCGTGCCTCGTTCCGGCCACCGGACGCAACATTCCCCATGAGCTTATCAACATGATGCGGTCGGTTCCGTACAATTCTACTCTTTCAAGATGTTTCTAGTGAAGACACAAAATTACCATAGAATTTTACTTTTTTCGAGACGTTTTTAGTGAAAGATGCAAAATTACACATATAAATCTACTTTTCTATGACGCTCATAGTGAAGACACGAAATTATGCATGTATCCTTCTTTTATTCTCTACCCACGCGCCTAGGCATGTGCCTTGTTCCGGCCGTCGTTCCTCATGAGTTCTTTCAGTGACGCGGTCGGTTCCACAAAATTTTAGTTTTTCAAGAAGTTACTAGTGAATTAAGCATCAAATTTTACTTTTTGAGATGTTCCTAGTGAAGACGAATATTCATAAAAATATAGTTTTTTAGACATTCCTAGTGAAGACGCAAGTTACGCATAAAAATATACTTTTCTAGTGAAGATGTTCCTAGTGAAAACATGAAATTACACATGTATCATTTCTTTATTCCCTGCCCTCGCACTCTCGTGCCTCGTTCCAGCCACCACACGCAACTTTCCCACGAGCTCTATCAGCATAATGCGGTTGGTTCCGCAAAATTCGACTTTTCCAAGATGTTACTAGTGAAGACTCAAAATTATGCATCAAATTTTTCTTTTTTAGACATTCCTAATGAAGAGAATTACTCATAAAATTCTACTTTTTTTGAGACATTTCTAGTGAAGACACAAAATTACACATGTATCCTTCTTTTATTCTCTACCCACGCGCCTAGGCTCGTGCCTCATTCCGGCCGCATCACGCAACTTTCCCTATGAACTCTATCAGCATGATGCGTCCAATTCCACAAAGTTCTACTTTTCTGAGACGTTACTAGTGAAGACACAAAATTATGCATAAAAGTTTACTTTTTTTGAGACGTTCCTAGTGAAGACGCAAGTTGAAAGGATCAAGATGCCCAAGAGAGGGGGTGAATTGGGCTAATTTTAAATTTTTTGCAATAATTAAGCTCCACACTTAGCCCATTTCGCCCCTTGTGTCTAGAATGTGTTTGTATTGTTCTGCCATACAAAAGTTTTGCACCCTAGGTTCCAATTCTACTCTAGCATGGTAATTCTAGGAATATAAAGACATGAAATGAATTATTCAAATGTAAATTCTCAAAATAAAGAGAGGGAAAGGAAAACGGCAATGTTTTCCCGAGGTTTCAGAGAGTCGCCACTCCACACTAGTCCTCGTTGGAGCACTCACGCAAGGGTGTAGCTCCCCCTTGATCCACGCAAGGATCAAGTGCTCTCTACGGGCTGATTCTTTAACACTCTGTCATGGTGAATCGCCCACAACCGCTCACAACATGACTTGGGTCATCCACAAGCTCTGCTGGATGATCACCAAGCTCCCAACCACCACCGAGCCGTCTAGGTGATGGCGATCACCAAGAGTAACAAACACAAACTCTCACTTGACCAAGACAAGCCTAATAAGAAAGGTGGATGCACACTTGCTACTCTCTATGCACTAGTGAGGTCCTTAATCTTGGATTATCAACTCTCAATCACCACACTAGGATCTTACTCTCTGTTGAAATCCAAAGGCGTTTCACAGCTGAACAATTGGGTAAGAGACCTCCCATGAATGAGTGGGATAAGTATTTATACCCCCCTCATTCAAAACATAACGGTTGGAGGCCAACTCAGTAAGTTTCAGGGTGACCGGACGCGCCGGTCATGGTGACCGGACGCTCCGATCAGTAGTACACGTCACTATGTTAGAGAGAGCCGTTAGCTCTGACCAGACTCTGACCTATGTCTGGTCATCACCCACCGGACGTGTCCGATCAGCAAAATGCCCCTATGGATGCTCTCTGATGTTGATCGGACACAGGCACCCTAGCGTCCGGTCATGTACTATTTAGCATTTGGTCAGGACATGACTGTAGCTGCTAATCAAATGAACTGACTGGACTCTTCAACCTATGTTCGGTCACAACCAATCTAGCGTCCGGTCAGTCATTTGACCCTCCATTCACTTCCAATTCGAAATCCTTCGAGAATGAAGTTGACTTCTATCGATCTCAGGGCTATTCTTGAGCTACCTAGTACTAAGTTTGACACATGTGCACCACACCTAATCCATTAGAATCATCTAGATCAAGCTACTAGTCTATATCCCCCTTAATAGTACGGCCAAAGGAAAAACAAAGTCCTAAACTACTCTAAGTGTCTCTCTAACGCCAAACAAAACTTAGAACTAGTCCATCATTAACCTTGTCGTCCATCCTTTTAAAACCGAAATGATTTCCTTCGACAGGGGCATGACAACCATGATTGCTCAATCAATTTCCATTACCATGATCTAACTCAAACTGTCTCTACAAAATACATGTTAGTCATAGTAATCTTGTGTCGTCATTAATCACCGAAACCCAACTAAGGGCCTAGATGCTTTCACAAGTTACACGTAAAAATATACTTTTCTGAGACCTTCCTAGCGAAGACACAAAATTACACATGTATCCTTCCTTTATTCCCTGCCCACGCGCTCAGGCCCATGCCTTATTCCAGCCGCCACAAGCAAGTTTCCCCATGAGCTCTATTGGCATGATGTGGCCTGTTCCACAAAATTCGACTTTTTCGAGACGTTGCTAGTGAAGACTCAAAATTACGCATAAAATTTTATTTTTTAAAGAAATTTATAATGAAAAAGCAGAATTTTGTATGAAATTCTACTCTTTTAAGACATTTCTAGTGAAAACGTAAAATTATGCATGTATCCTTCTATTCCCGGCACATGCACCCAGGCCCGCGCCTTGTTTTGGGAGCCCGTGTGCAACTTTTCCCATGAGCTCTATAGGCTGAGCACGATGCTATCGAGGTGGCGGTGTTGCAGGACATGCTCAACTGTAGCGACACCTCTGTCCCTGTCCTCTAATTCCGAAGATGATGTTGTCATCACTAGTCCTTTCGGCACACCTCGGAGGCTCCGAGTGCCAGCGTGGGTGCGCTGGCATGCCATCGTGGCACCTCCTGCGATCGATCCTGCCTATACCGAGATTTGGGACAACACGAGAAATGAAACGAAAAAAGGATGCATAAGCCAAGACGATGTGATGACAACATCAAAGTAAGCCTTGGCACTCCATCCAGAGTTTCCAAGTGGTTGATTGCTGGTAACATCAGTTAAGATCTAGGTGTCATCGTGGATCTCCTAATCCAAACTCCCCTCCTGATAGCAGATTAGGTGTGGAGAGGATGGTAGATGACCCATCTCCCTTCCCGACCCCAAAAGTAGCACACACGAGAGACAGGAAATGTGGAAGGAACTGATCTTGATAAGTCTAAAAGTACTTTTAGGCATGGATTAGTGGGTAATACTTAGCTTAGATAGAAGACTTGGGTCGCCAAGCATAGTCACGGCCATGGCACCGTAGCGACATGGCCACTGGGGTCAGAGTCGGGGAAGCCGTGCAGGCGCGGTCCAGTGGCGGCAACGAAGGTGATGGCGCTTCCCATCGCTTACAGCGCGCCCTCTAGATCGGCTTAGGGATAGGAAAATCGTTGGGGCACCGGCGGCTGTGGTGAACCTCGTGTCTTGTGCCTTGGCCCCCACCTTCCTCTTTATAGCGATGCGCGATGAGGGTCCATCAGCCAGGAGAATGGCTGGGTGCCCCGATCAGGGCACGGATCAAGGGCCCAATTGGCCGTTGGGCCAACTGGTGGAGATAAATCTAATATTCTCCCTCTTGATCTCACCTTATGAGTTAAACTTAACTTACTTTATCTTTTTCCCATTCCATCGCAGATCAGTGCATAGAGCGTGCCTTATCATCACGGTCAATTGCCATTAGATTAAACAGTTACAATGCACCTCTCTGTTTTGAAACAGATTCTCAACTAGATGCTTAGTATCAAAAAATCATAGGCTTTCACATAAACCCATGTCTTGGCTTATGCACTAGGTGGTTAGCCTTTGGTAAGCGGATCCATAAGTACTTGCTTGGTACTTATATGCTCAATGCTTCCAAATGATTTTGGATTTTCTCCTTTACAACATATAACTTAATGTCAATGTGTTTGGCAGCACACTTGATCTATTGTCTTAGGAGTTAACTACATTAAATGGTTATTGTTGTTGACTACCATTGTTAAATCTGGGTGCATATTCCCTTAACCACTTTTGCCTGTTCTTGAGGCCTAATGACAAGCTATACTATGGTATGCATCATTGATGACACCACAACTGTTTCATTGGAGCTTTTCCATAATAATACTCCAACTGCGGGTGTTAGCAACTACTGTGGATTTCACTACACATCTCGCCAAAACTTAACAATTGTACCCACAACTATTTGAGAGTACTTGTTCTTTCTTACTCAGCATGAGGCCTATGATACTTTGCAAAAATTGTAAGACATTCTTGACTCCATTTCAGCCTATGATACTTTGCAAAAATTGTAAGACATTCTTGACTCCATTTCAGTGATCTATATCTGGACTAGACTTCTGCCAAACTATCCCAGATACATAACCTATGTCAGGATAAGTTCTTACTTGTACATTCATTAAGCTTCCAATAGCTGAAGCATATGTAACCATGTTCATTTGATCGATCTCATATCAGTTCTTGGAACACAAAAAGTTCCCAAATCTATTACCCTGGACTATAGGAGCAGGCATAGGTTTACTCGCATGCAAACTTTATTTCTTTAGAATCTTTTCTCAGTATGCCTTTGCGATAGTCCTAATAGCCCTTTTCATCTATCTTGGTGAATTTCAATTCCTAGAACCAATGAAGCTTCACCAAGATCATTCACATTGAAACTTGAGGACAAAGACTTCTTCTTCTCCAATGGCAGATTAACATTACTACTAGTGAGTAGGATGTCATCTATACATAGGATGTGGAAAAAGAATTTTCCATTCTTGAACTTCACATAAATGTTGTTGTCCTTCTCATTTTCTTTAAACCCAAACTTTCTTATCGTTTCATCAACTTCAAATACTACTGTCTAGAGACTTGTTTTTAACCCATAAATAGATTTCTACATGCGGCATCCCATATTTTCTTTTTATTCCACGACAAAACCTTTGGGTTGTGCCATGTAAACATTTTCATACAAATCCTCGTTGAGGAATGTCGTCTTTACATCCATCTGATGTAACTCTAAATCGTAATGTGCCAATAACATAATTATGATTCTAAAAGAATCCTTGCATGAGACTGGAGAGAAAACTCTCATCGTAATCTATTCATTCTCTTTGCGTAAAACCTTTTGCTATAAGTCATGCTTTATATCTTTCCATATTCCCTTTGGAGTCATATTTTGTCTTGTAGACCCTTTCATAGCCTACTATTTTGGGTCCATTAGGAATTTCTTCTAAGTCCCAAACATCGTTGGTATTCATCGAATTCATTTCAACTTCCATACCTTCTTGCCATTCAAACGAGTAAACGCTTCTCATGGCTTCTTCAAATGAGGTGGGATCACCCTCCATTTGAATTTCTTCACTAACATAGACTTCAGAGTCATCAGAAAACTAGTTTACTAATTCTTTGAGACCTTCTGGGCCTCAGTTACTGGCACTTTCATGTGGGGCTATTGTTGCTCTTCATTGCCAAGAGGCAATTGATTCTATAGGCTCCTGTATTACAAGATTCTTTTTTACATTATTCATCTTCTTCGAAGAGCTAACAACAGGTGTTGTATAAGTCATACAACATCAACAGGTATTGAGAAATTCATTGTTTTGAATCACTAAAGTGGGCACTCAGTTCCGCTTCTCTTCAAGTCATAGGTCTCTATATACCGTGCTCCCCCAGATCGTCCCATCTTTTATAAAGATAGTGTATCTTCCAATTTCTTATTTGGGTTCAATCTGTTAAAACCTTATATGACGCTTTAAACACCGCTTTAATATCTTTGATGGTGACTACGCTATCTTTCTCTTGGAACTTTAAAAAATCTAGGAATTTAGCTGTTTCTCTGCTTAGGGGTATCGTTATTGTGACTGTTGTACTCCTCCGACGGTCACATTCATCTTAATTAATCTTTATCTCACTCTTAATGAAGAGTATCTTTCTTAATTGATCTTACTATTCCTTCCCCTCGAAATATGGCATGAACTTTACTGACATAATTTTGAGAACTATTCAGAAAAACTATGAACGAGGAGAGACTTATAACTTACTTCATTCACATGATTACGTCATGCAAACAAAGTTATTTCTTGATCCGTATAGGAGTACACTTTCTTCATTCCACTTCAAGAACTCATCGAGGTCTTTTATTAGCAGTACTTTTGCAAGTCACGCTTGCATCTTTTTTCTTATATTTTGGTTAGTATTAACCATAATAGTGCATTTCTATTGTGCCATGGTCAATACTAGGATAGCATAAAAGCTACCCAAACTTCTCTCGCTATGCGGGATACAATAACATATGAGTCATCACAAAACTTCTCCCGCCATGCAGAATTGACTAGCATAAGTACTATATCAAACTTCTCCTTATGCGGGATAAATCTATATACAAATTACCGTAACAAAAAATTTAGTCATGATGACTAAAACATTCACTTATATTTCATTTTCTAATTAAATCTTCTCGTTGGTTCCAATTTAATAAGAAAATTAGTAAACTAACAAAAAACTATCCTAAACTGGCATGACTCAAGCCTTTTCATTCACATGCCGCAGCATTGTAGCCCATTGGCATGCAGCCGAGTGATCTCGTCGGTTAAAAATAAAACTTACAAGATGCTTCTACATCAATTCTACATCACCGTTGGGCAGAAAATATAATTAATGCATAAAACTTATAAATTAACTTGAAAGACATATAACTACTCTTCAAAATTAAATTCTCTCGTTGGTTCGAATTTAATTAGAAGATAATCAACTTTATTTCAGTAGAAACACGATAATAAAATACATTCTATTAGTTCAGGAGCATTTCTTGGTCTTTATCTACTCTTTGAAAAAATGACCATGTTGGTGTAAAATTTATCAGAGATTTAAACTTCAACCTTAAACTCATTATAATATTGTTATCATCAACGTTGGTCGGAAAATAACAATACCATAATTTAACATAAACAAATCGGACTACTCCTCTAATTTAAATTTTCTCGTTGGTTTCAATTTAATTAGAGGATAAACATAATCATAATTTACTAAAACTAACTGCTCTTCAAATTAAATTCTCCATTGGTTTGAATTTAATTAGAAGATAATAAACATTAAACTTTATAGCGGAAACATGGAAAAATTCTTTATCTACTTTTCAGAAGTATTTTACTGTGTACTTATCTACTCTCTAAACAGTTTATCCCGTTGGTTCAAAATTGAATAGAGATGAAAAACTAATCAAAATTCATCAAAATTCACTTCTAAAAATAAATAAACAAATTTATAACCTTTACTGTGCATTTGGTCCGACCCATCAGGCGCTCACACGCGGCCCACAATGCAGCGGTAGTGCTCGGACCAGTAGTGCCTGTGCTCGTGGCCCAGTAGCCTGCTTCGCCAGCGCGCACGCGCCCGCTCCCCTACAACCAGGCCGCAACCTAGACCTGGGCTAGGAATTCACTCATCCGCATGGGCTGATTCTAGCTCGAGCGATGCCGTTTGTTGGATCGCATCAGACGACCATCCACGCTTCTCACCCGAGAAAAAACCCGCTGTGGCTGCTCACATGGAAAACCCTAGGTCATTTTCTTTCTCTACTTCTCTCTCCTTGCCACGCCAGCTCTCTCTCCCTTCTCAACTAGAACCTCAGTGGTTGGAGAGAAGTTGACGGTGCCGCCGCCAGTCCCCTCGCCGGTGCGCGCACCCACCATAGGTTAAGCGCGCCATCGTCGAGTGGTCTAGTGATGGCGCCCTTTATGCACGTGCACTGCTCGATGGAGCGTCAATGGTTCTCATGATGCGTCCAGAGGGATGATGGCGCTGTCGTGGGGCCCCTTGCCGACACATGTGCTCATCGGAGGTTGAGTGCGCTGCCGTCGAGCGGCCCTCGGGTGGTGCCCTAGACCCGAGCCCAAGATGAATACTACACGGCGGCGAGTGCTCGTGTTCGTGGTGGCTCGGTTTCCTTCCCACGTGATGGCGGTGGTTCCAATTATGGAGAAGCATGGTGAGTCCCCTTTTTTTCTTGGTCTACCTCCCCTAACCCTAGCCTCATTTGACTTTCTCCCCCTCGACCCTCTCTCGCCGGTGGTGCCCAAAGAAGAGGCCACGTGTGGTAGTCGGAGGAGGATACGACGCCATTGTGGGTCCTTTGGCGGAGCGCACACCCACTTCAGTGCCCTGAGCCCATGTGCCTATGCACACAGCATTGAGCGATGGCTGCTCCCATTCTGCCCGCTCAATGGTGGGTCTCTTCCCTCGTGATGGCGGTGGTGATGGCGGTGGAGGAGCTCTGGTGAGTCCATCTCCCTCTCTGTCCATGTCATTAGGGTTAGGGTTTCTACCCTTGATCTAGATCTACACTCAACCTAGCTCTTGATGCTTTTGATAAGTCTGAAAGTACTTCTAGGCATAGATCAGTAGGTAATACTTAGCTTAAATAGAAGACTTGGGTCGCCAAGCGTAGTAGCAGCCATGGCGCCGCAACGACGTGGCCACTAGTGTCGGAGTCGAGGAAGCCATGCAGAGGCAGTCCAGTGGTGGCGATGAAGGTGATGACGCTTCCCGTTGCTTACAGCATGCCCTCTAGATCAGCTTAGGGATAGGAAAACTGGTGGGGCGCTGGCGGCTGCGGTGAACCTCGTGCCTTGCGCCCCGGCCCCCACCTTCCTCTTTATAGTGCTACGTGATGGGGGGCATCAGCTAGGAGAACGACTGGGCGCCCCGATCAGGGCGTGGATCAAGGGCCCAATTGGCCGTTGGGCCAACTGGTGGAGATCACTCTAACACTCTTATCATTAGATTAGATGGGTACAAGTTCCTTTATATAGTGTCCACCCTTCAGGGGTATATATGGTATGAGCCCATAATTAAGGTACCTAAGGGATATCTTAACACTCCCCCTAGGGCGAATACCGCGCCTAGCACATGTCTCATTAAAAACTCCTGAACACCCTATGGGAAAAATGGAGAAAAGAGTACATTGCTGCCGCTTAATGCATTGCACTTGTTGCCTCATTAAAAACCTTAAGTGAGAAACTTTAGGAAAACTCATGAAGGGAAAAGAGTACAACGGTTGTCTTCTGGACATATTATAATCTTCAAGATTATATGATTAAGGATCTTCTAGACCCAAAGCGCAAGCCAATATTTAGGGGCGCTCTCCCCCTGAACATTGCAAATCCTTTAAAAATCTCATACCAATTGCTTTAACAAATTTTCTAAACATAGTAGCAGGCAGAAATTTTGGAAACAGGTCTGCTAGATTATCACATGACCTAGTTTGTTGTATTTGTACCTCACCTTGCTTCTAGAGATAATGGGGATAGAAGAACTTGGGAGATATATGCTTTGTTAGATTGTTCTTCACATAACCTGTTTCATTTGTGCAATGCATGCTGTATTATCTTCATAGATAATAGTGGGGGTGTTGACGGTCGTTAACATCAATTATAAATCATCAATATAACCTGCATATATACTTAATTCCATCACCAAACATAGGTCTATGGGTTTAAACTAATAAATTCCATGAGTTTTGATGAATCTATGTTTTGAGCAGGGTTTAATCAGAAAACCGTCAAGGAGGACATATTCGTTAAAGCAAATCACGTTTATCCACGACGATACCGACTTAGGAAGACTCTAGAACACTCTAGAAGGCAACCCACTAAAGCAGACCTCGAGGGAATGACATGTTGGGCTGGCCGACCCCACCTATAGGTCGGCCAGCCTATGGGCCCCACATGTCAGCCTCCCCTTCGAATGTAAGTTCTCCACCGCCTCCTTGATTGCATCTACGCCAACCTTTTAAGTTGGTTTGATCCGAGGGTCCTGAATTGATGCTACCCCCATATATACAGCCCTATACCCCCTCTAGGAGATCCATCCCTAAAACCCTAATTCATATCTTTAGGATCAGAGCCAGCAATCAAGAGAAGATTAGTCCTCTATAGGATCTAGTCTTGTAAATAGAAATAGCGAGATAGAGAGTGAGGGAAGAGTTTGGAGGATGTGCCGGCTTGTTGGTGCTCTATCTATGGCTTGTACCTTGGTGGATCCAAGTTCTACTTGAGCTTGCCTCTGAGATTTCTCTGGTAATCAATTTTTGATTCAAGTAAGCATCTTGTTTATATTGTTCATTAGGATCACGACTCTTTTGAGTGCTTTATTCTCTTCCTAGGGGGAGTAAAGTTTTAATTGTAAGTGTAAGCGTGGTGCTTAGACTTGGGTTAATCGTGGATGCACCCTGCATTTTAGATTGGTGGTAGCTCACGAGGGTGACTCTTATAGCCTCGTTGAATCCTCTATGGTCCACCTCCCGTTTGTAGGCCAAGTAGGACCTAGTTACGAAGAAAAGCATCCTCTGCTGGTGTCTTTCCCTAGTATTGTCCCTAGTTGAATAGTAGAAGACATAGCTTACCAAAGTCAGAATAAGAGAACCTTAGTTATCCTCTCTACACTCCTGTTTATCCTAACCTTGTTGCTACCCCTTGTTAAGTTAGACCATAGTTAGTCTTACATGTTTTCCTATGGATATGATACTTGGAATACTTCTAGGTGAAAGCTACAGCGGTATCCGTTCACCTGTGGATTTATCTGTGTGCATTAATAAATACCAACAAGCCTTGTGGCGCCGTTGCCGGGGAAATGGTTGCTGAATTAACTACGACTTTAGGTTAACCTTGTATCTTTTATCTTTTATCTTTTATTCTTTTCCTTTTCACTATGGATTCCACTCCTATCTATCAATATGCTAAACCTACGAGCGCAAGCCTACAGCCACCAAAATCTTCAGAGCATATCCTAGCACCTGGCTATGAGCTATGCCCATGCTTAATAAAATTAATTCGAGAACAATTCTTCTCAGGAGAAGGCAACGAAAACCCATACTCACACCTATGGGAGTTTGCACAGACCTACGCATGCTTGCGTATCGCTAGCACATCTGACGAAACCTTAAGATGAAAGTTGTTTCTGTTCTATTTGATGAGAAGAGCTAAACAATGATATAGTCGAACCATAGGAAGTATGCAAGGAGATTGGGAAATGATATGCTCTAAATTTTGTTTACGTTTCTTTCCCATCTCTAGAGTGGTTAGACTTCGAAAAGAGGTTCTAAATTTTAGACAACTAAAAGAAGAATCTCTTGGCACATTGTGGGATCGTATTAATAGCCTTATTACCACTGGCCCAGACCTTGCTATTTCACACCCAATGCTTCTTCAACATTTTTATATGGGTCTTAGCAAGGATTCTCCGCAATCCCCTGATGCAGCGTCTAGAGGAGCTTTCCTCTTTTTGTCTGTTAGTGAAGCAAGGACTATCCTTGATAGAATTAGTGGAAATATTCCCTGCACTAGCAGTCATGATGAACTCTCCGAGGAAGTGAAGGAATTATACCCCGAACAAGAATATGAAGTTTTGATAGCCAAATCACAACCACTCCAATGCCAAGATTTAGCTATCAATCCTGAATCATCAATACCCAAAATTCTCCAAGGGAAGAAGAAATTCAACCTTTTGAAATTTCTTGTGAGGATGATCTTTTTATGCTGATTTTGAGAAAAGCTTAAACTTCTAGTTCCATAAGAGACCTTCGAACGAATACAATTCAATTCCTCTCAAGAAGGGATCTCTTAGAAAGCATCCTTATTCCCATATAGGACATTAGGAAGAACTCAAGGGTGGCATGTCAAGTGATGCCATAGAAGGAGAGCCGAGTCATTTAGAAACCAATCCTATCTTCTCCCCTCCTATGCTCACAACCGATATAAGTTCTGAATCCATCTCTAAACCCATCCTTGACCTCGATAAATCCCTTGATGCTCTTTCTCCTAAGTCTCATGATGATCCTAGAAATCCACTATGACAAACTAAGCATAGGAATCATGAAGACCATGAGGAAGACCAAGAAGAGCAACAACAATGGCTAGAGGATATTAAGAACTTATGTGTCGTTGCCATTGAATGGATGGACGAGGTCTTAGACAAGATCAACCCAAGTGTTACCAATCCATGGGAAATCTTGGACAATAAAGAGTCCAATAAATGTCATAGGCATGGAATGATGGAGATAATGTTTTCACCTATGGACATTCATGAAGAATCAACCCTGGAGCTTGAAAAGGAAGATTACATAGACGAGCATGGAAGTTATTTCATGAACATCTCATCAAATCCATGCTCGTATGAGAAATCTCCTGAACCAATTGGTCTCTCCATTGCCACACACGAGATCTTCAACCCCCTCATACTTCTTTTTCATAAAATTTTTGAAAGGGTGGTTGCAGACGTGTATGTTTATCATAAATATTGCAAATCTCGTTGTGTGTTGGCGTAAATCTTGAGATAGGTATGCAAAGGTTGGTGTTGGAGGGGAAACCACTCCACCAACTTAAAGCACAATTCGAAGGTTTTCCAAGGATGAGCTTCTGTCCTAAAACAAGCACTTTCGGAAGATAACATGAGCTTTCATCTTTTTGCTGTGATGCCCTTGTGAAATGAGCATAGCAATATAATTATGAAAATATTCCTTCGGGTATTTTTGTCACTAACCTTTCTAGGTTTAAAGCAAAAGGAATGAAGGATGATGATGTAAGGTATGTCCAACCAATTATCATGCAACGTTTAATCACATCCATCCAAACTCAATTTTTGCATTTGCAAAATTCAAGTGTGGGGGATGAACTTCTCTGAAAAATCTTATGCCGTGTTGCTAATTTTGGTTGTCTCTACCTTTAAGCCATGCTCAATTTGCTAAATAACAATCATACCTTTTCATCTCCAATTGAATAAATCTCTATAATGCTTTCATGCTACCTTTGCCTGCCATAGTAAGTTTTGGTTTAGAAGTACTGCACATACTTCCATAGGCGTTTAAATTAAGCATGGTGCTTAGGTTAAGTAGCCTCCCTTAGTCAAATTAGACATGAAGTCTAGTTTGGTTATTGAACTAAAAATTACTTGTCTAGACACTAGATATTTTGTTGGACTAACCCCTACAGGAAACTCTTAAATTCAAATTGGGTAAGTTGCGAGATGGATTCAAATCAAAGATGAAGCAAGGCACATCATTTAAAACATGGGATAAAAAGTTCTATGCTAATTAATATGTTAAAACCAACTCTAACATAGATGACCTTCAGCCCTATTACAACACTACCTCTGCCTTGAATTATTTGTACAATCCTTCGGGTATGTGTTGTTCACTAATCCTTTACAGACATAAAACAATGAGTGAGGCTGAAGGCCCAACAAAACGGTAAGAACGAAGAGCAGAAAGATGGCATGACAAAAGGATGAGAAAGAAAGGGTGCAATCTAGGAAACAAAAAGTCCATAAACAACCCAAGCTATGAGGCTAGCCGAACAAGGAAAACTTCAAGCAAAAAGGGAAGGACTATCATGAATCATCTACCCTTCGTCACATGGTGTCATGACGCTCCAATGACAAAGGTAACATCCTAAGGTAAATGGTCATTATTTAAAAGAGCTTTTCCTTAATTCTTATAGGCATAAACAAGAAATAAATAAACATGTTTGAGTTACAACTTGCTTGATCTAACCTGATTAACTCAACGTGTTTAGTTTGTTCCCAGCACCACTTTGTTGATCTCACAGCCTTAACCAATTAAACTAAAAAGTGCACATCCTATCTCTGGAAGATGATAGTCATAATCTTGTAAAGATTAATACATTATGTAGAGATAGACAATCCTTCAATGGGTTAAGAAATTTAACCCTTTTGGCCAAATGCACTTAAATGCTACATTCATACTCAATCTTTTGATCTTACCACCCATGTTATAATTGAACAGCGCGCATAACATCAACTTTATCTTGTTCCATGTGTCTAAGGTTAGAGAAGAATGAATAAAGTTTTGGTTATCTTGGTGTTTTCCCACCAACAGAGCCCATGCACTTGATCTCTACCTTGTCTTTATGCGGAGGACACACTTCAAGCAAAACATGGGGGAAGACAGTCGATTCCCTAATTTCTACAAGTGAAAGTTCTGAACCTGTCAAACCAAAATCAAAACTTGAAATCAAGACAGGTTTGGCAGAAGAATGTGACATCACTATTAGAGGCGTCATCACAAGAACCCTCTTCTTTAGAGCAAACCGAGGTACTCGATTAATAAACTTCACAAGGAAAAGTCCAGTTCGAAGGACTTACAACACCGAACCCTCACCGAAAGAGCTAGCTTGGGGGAATGCACTCCCGTGTATCTAGGTAAGTATTCTTTTCCCTTTTGTTCTAGTTTTAATTTCTTTTAAATAGTAAAAAAAGTTGTTAAATGAAAAACAAAATAAAAAATTATCTTTACATTAGTCATTTTTAGTAACAATGTGGATCTAGTAAAATTGAAAACAAAATAAAAAAAGGTGTGTCTAGTTTGCTTTAATTTGTTTTTAAGAGCTGAAACAAATAAAGAGGACTCTCTAGATAATCTTTGAAATAGAAATGATGAATAGTTGCTCTGTTGTAATTTCATTCAAGTACCTAGTTTTCAGCCTTGAATTCTCTCGAGTTTTGGATACGACTATTTTGATATAAAGATTTACTCTGAACTTGAAACTCGTGGATAGCATATGCTTGATCTAAGTGTAGGTAATTGACGGATATGATATGAGATGGTCTGAGTTGCTGTTTATCATGTTCCAAGTGACACTAAAGTTCTAGAGATTTATCTTTTGAAAAACATAAAAATGTTACATGATGAGTTCCTGTATGACAAAGCTTGAATTCCTATTAGAGTCATACATGTTATTTAGGCTAGGAAAACTTTCACATATATGCTACTTGCTTTTGCATTGAGTTTTGTCAAGCTTTGTTGACCCTTATGAGAGATTTGTCATGCTCTTAAAATCAAGATCACGTACACACCACCTAAATCTGCACTACTCCTACACTGGGGGTAGGCGTAAAAACATGTCTTCCATCTAGATCCACCCAAAAATATTTTACTCCTACACTAGGAGTGAACACAAAAGCATGCTTGATAGGTTTCCATCCACCAAATAAAAGCTCCAAGTTCTTGTTGCTATCTCTTAAAGCTTTGTTGCAAAAAAGAGATATGGGCTATGCAAAAGTTATTCATATATAAAAAAGAAAAAAAGAAGAAGAGTTAAAAAATGGACACAAAAGTGTCTGAGATATTAAAAACAATGGGTACTTAGATGCCCGCCTAGAAAAAGAAGAGAAGATGAATAAGATAGCCCCTGCTCTCTAGCAAATGTTTTCAAGTTTTCAAAAGAGAGATAAGTTTTCAAGGAGCAAAGTAGAATTAGGTTAGCCACTATATATATCCACCATATATTCCACACACATGCACATCTTGATTTGATTGTATGACTCAACTCTCTTTGGATCCGTTGTTTGACTTTACAATATATGCATCGCAAGTATGCTCTAGCTTTCTCCCTACCTATGAACTCCACATAAGCCTTAGTAGTAGGAAGAGAAAAGGTATTACATCTTTATTGCCTTGGTGAGGATCCACAAATACCACATATATTGAGAGACTTGAGAGTGTCATACAATGGAATCTCTGAGTTTTATTTTGAAAACTTATAAAAATTCTAGAACAATGGTCGAACAAAGAACTTGAGACATAGTGCCTGACTTGATCGTTCTGTCTTTCAATTGCTCAAGACCCAAGTGAAGTCTAAGAAGCCCCATGGTTGAAGGTAATATGGGTAAGTTTGGAAAGTCAGATCAATTTATTCGGAGGAGAATTCTTATTTGAACGCATGTGTACTTTTGATGAGTGAAAACATTGTAGCAACTCCTGATCCATTGCTGAGTTTAGCTTTGCTTAGGGACGAGCAAAAGGTTAAGCTCGGGGGAGCTTGTTGACGGTCGTTAACATCAATTATAAACTATCAATATAACCTGCATATATACTTAATTCCATAACCAAACATTGGTCTAGGGGTTTAAACTAATCAATTCCATAAGTTTTGGTGACTCTATGTTTTTAGTAGGGTTTAATCAGAAAACCATCAAGGAGGACCAATTCATCAAAGCAAATCATGTTTATCCATGATGGTATCGACTTGGGAAGACTCTAGACACTCTAGAAGGCAACCCACTAAAGCAGACCACAAGGGGATGACATGTGGGGCTGGCCGGTCCCACCTACAAGCTAGCTGGCCTATGGGATCCACCTATCAGCCTCCCCTTCGAATGTCGGTTCTCCACCGCCTCCTAGATTGCATCTACGCCGTCCTTTTAAGTCTGTTTGATCTGAGGGTCCAGAATTGACGCTACACCCTATATATATAGCCATGTACCCCTATAGCAGATCCATCCCTGAAACCCTAATTCATATCTTTAGGATCAAAGCCAGCAATTGTCGGGGACCTAATACTGGGGTACCCAATGAGGTGGAGCTAATAACCATCGAACGTTGATGCTCTCAAGCAGACAAAAATGCAACGACTGGAGGTTGGCTATGCCTCGCCCGACCCCCGAGGGCTGGACTCAGCCTTGCCCGACCCCCGAGGGCTGGACTCTGCCTCACTCGATGCCTAGGGACAGACTCCGCCTCGCCCAACATCTGGGGCCCGACTCTGCCTCGCCTGACGCCTAGGGGCAGACTCTACCTCGCCCGACGTCTGGGGGCAAACTCCGCCTCGCCCGATGGTTGAGGGCTAGCTCTGCCTCGCCCAACGACTGCACCCAGCTCTTTCATAATGATGGGCATAGTGTAAGATAGGACATTCGAGTCAACCACAGTACCGAGGACCATATCTTACATGCCTACAGGAAAGTACCATCAGGATACGATAGGATGGGCGCTTTAAGCCCTTCCAGGCATGGCAGAGCCCGAACAGTGTTGTAGGCGCTGACTTTTGGCTTATAGTGTTGTGGGCGCCGCCATCAGCCCTCGGACGCGGATCCTAACATAAGCATATGGCAACCACTACAATCCAAGAGAGAACTCACATCATCTACAGTTATGGATGTATAGTCACTTCCTCGTCTGCTCTCTGTAGGATCACAGCTCAGCACCCCCACATGCCACACCATCTACCAGAGTGGGATGGGACGTAACCACTTGCTAAAACGAAGCCAGGGCACGGCCATGTTAGGATCAGCGAACATGCTATCCCTAGCATGGTCTGCCATATCAGCTAGATAGGCTCAAGGGAAAAGGAAGATCTGGCGCCTTCGAAGGACCATCTCTACCTTTGGGTTTTTCCTCCTTCTCCCATCTGTAACCCCTGCTCTCTCTTGGTCTATAAAAGGTAGGGCAGGACACCCCACTAAGGGGATGGATTGATTTCATACACAACACATGGCCAAGCAGCAACTGAGCTCTTGGTATCCTTTCGATCCTTCCATCAGAGACTTAGGACCTATCCCTCTCTCGACCGTTTGTACCCACTACTATGAACCTTTTTTGGTGCTAATAACACAAGCAGCAGTAGACTGGATGCTGCCTGAACCAGTATAAACCTTGTGTCCTTTAGCATACCATCTAGGCCTAACGCGCAACAAATATAATTTACTAGTTGGTGTTTATTCGAAACACCGACAGTTGGCGCGCCAGGTAGGGGACCTTTACGCATTCCATATCAGGCCTTAGATGGCTAGCCACGCAATCAGCTGGGTCCTAGGCGCATATGAGCATTTCGGTGACCTGGACTTCATCGTCACGGTGGGAGGAGAGTTGGTGTTGGCCCACGCCGCCATCCAATCTCTCGCCTCCATTGGCTTCAACTACGGGAGGCTTAAGCGCTAGCCGGCGTCTCCCTTGGACTCTAGCCATCTAGGGAGGACCCACGCCGCCTCACCCTCTCTCCAGAACACTCCACATGGAGTGCCCCAATGGTGCTTTTGTTTGGTCTCTACAACGCCACAGGGACCATTAGCCACCTTGTGGCACAACGCATGATCCCGCCCCCCACGAATAATGAGTTCGTGGGGATAATCGAAAGCATCACAGAATCCCTCCACGGCCTCCTCGTGGAGGAGCTAGGGTTGGACTCTAGCTCTGACTCCAGCAAGGGGAGCCATCACCCCTCCTGGGAATGTTTCATGGCAGGTATCCCTGAGGGACACGTCAAAAGCATCTCTGCGGAGGAGGCTACCTCGGTAGGCAACCTCGACGATAGAACCGAAGGGGGGATAGTGGCCCCACCTTGCATAGGGGTGGAGCAGCTAAGAGCCCAAAAGCGGGAGATCGAGGAAGCCAGAATCTAGCTTGTGCGGGAATGCATGGAGGTCGATCGGGAGATCGAACGCCACGGAGACGGTGGGCGCACACACCTGGGCCCGTGATGTGAACCGAAGGATCATCGCTGATGATGAAGCCCTTCCTCGCTTTGCCCAGGCAAGCCAGAACATCGCCGCCGCGACGGCCTTGCTCCATGGTCTTCCAGAGGCCGCGACGCCCGAGGATCGTTAGGCCCACCATGAGATTCGCACGCTAGTCGAGCATATGGTGGCACAGCGGGCTAAGAGCTCGCTGTCTTGAGACGACGCGAGCTCAATGCTAGCCAGTGCACAACCTCAGCGCGCCTCGCCAGGGATGCGTTAGTCCACCAGGCACCACAAGGCGGTAGGCAGCGCGTCGTGGTCCTGGTGCATCAGTGCCTCGACCGCAACCGCGACGCAGGCAGCACCCTCAATGCCCGCAGACGCTCCTAGAGCGACCCGAGAGAAGGAGCCCATTGTGGCTATCACTCTCGTTGCAGTAGACGCTATGACAGCGGCGAGGACTAGAGCTCGAGCCCTAGCCTACCAGACCCTCAGGCCTTTGGTCGGCACATCCTCAATACTACTTTCCCACCAAGGTACCGACCGCCTACCAATATGCCTAAGTATTCTAGGGAAACAAACCTCGGACTTTATCTCGAAAACTATCAGCATGCCTGCCAAGCCAGTGGTGTGGATAATGATGACTTCATTATCCGCAACCTTCCACTATTCTTAGCCGATTTGGCATTAGCGTGGTTGGAACACCTACCGTCCAACATGATCCAGAGTTGGGTGGATCTGAAGGAGATCTTTGTGGGGAACTTCCATGGCACATACAAGCGCCCTGGGAACCCATGGGACCTCAAGAACTGCTGTCAGAAGGCTAGTGAGACCCTTCATGGGTATATTCGGTGCTTCTTCCGGTAGTGCTACGAGCTCCCTAACGTCGCCGATGCCAATGTTATAGGAGCCTTCCTGTCTGGGACTACCTATGAGTCTTTGGTTCATAAGTTGGGACACAAGGGCCCGTGGAACACCAAGGAGCTCCTGGACATCGCCACCAGCCATGCCTCAGGAGAAGAGGCGGTCGGAGCAATCTTCGATCGTCTCGAAGGCAAGGCAATGCGGGACGAGGGCACCGATGAAGGCACCTCCAATCATTCTGCC
This sequence comes from Miscanthus floridulus, assembly GCF_019320115.1. NCBI lineage: Eukaryota > Viridiplantae > Streptophyta > Magnoliopsida > Poales > Poaceae > Miscanthus > Miscanthus floridulus. The sequence goes on along the minus strand of NC_089594.1, from coordinate 19,717,039 downwards.
AAAAGCGCTCATGGTCGCTGCTGACCGCAAGGGTGGTCGGAAGCCCATGGAGGGCACTCTGAACCACTTTGAAAAATTACTCAAGGGCACATGCCCGAACCACACCTTTCCGATGAAACATCGGCTAAAGGACTGCAACCTCATGCGGTGGTTCTTGTCCAGAGGCTCCAACAAAGGGGAGCAGAGAAAGGACCCTGCCCCCACTATGGATGACACCGAGAAGGACGGCGGCTTTCCGATGTCGGGCGGCTGCCTTATGATCTTCGAAGGATCAGCGGCCTACGACTCCAAACGTCGTCAGAAGGTCATGCGCCGCAAGGTCTACATGGCCGAATCAGTGACACCTCTCTTCCTCCGGTGGTCAGAGTCCGCCATAACCTTCGATCGGACCGACCATCCTAACAACGTCCCGCACCTAGGAGGATATCCGCTCGTGGTCAACCCAATCATTGGCCTAAAGCAGCTCACCAAAGTACTAATGGATGGAGGTAGCGGCCTCAACATCATATACGCCAAGACGCTCAACAAGATGGGCATTGACCGGACACACATCCGCCCAACCCGAGCGCCTTTCCATGGCATCATGCCTAGGAAGAAGGCCATACCACTCGGGCAAATCGATCTACCCGTTACCTTTGGGGATCAGTTCAATTACAGGACTGAAACCCTCACCTTCAAGGTGGTTGGTTTCCCCAAAACCTTCCACGCCATCCTAGGACGTCCATGCTATGCGAAGTTCATGGCCAACCCCAACTATACATATCTAAAGCTGAAGATGTTGGGCCCCCATAGGGTCATCACCGTCGGCACCTCCTTCCAGCGCGCCTATGAGTGCGAAGTCGAGTGCTGCGGTCACGCCACAGCAATCATCGCCTCCAAAGAGCTCGCCACCCTTAGGTAAGAGGTCACCGAAGAAGCGTCCGATGCCAAGAAGTTGACTGGGTCGTTTGAACTGGCAGAGGGCTCTAAGGAAGTCCTTGTAGACCCCAACAGTTCCGAGGGCAAAATGGTACGCATTGGTACCACACTTTCCCCTAATAGGAAAGTGGGCTCGTCGACTTCCTCCATGACAACAAAGACATCTTTGCGTGGAAACCCTCGGATATGCTAGGCATTCCGAGGGAGGTTGCCGAGCATACCTTGAAGATCCACCTAGGCTCTAGGTCGGTGAAGCAACACCTACGTTGCTTTGACAAGGAGAAACACAGGGCCATTGGTGAGGAGATAGCCAAACTTTCGGCGGCCGGATTCATCAAGGAAGTGTACCACCCAGAGTGGTTAGCTAATCCCATTCTTGTACGAAAGAAGAGTGGGAAATGGAGGATGTGTGTTGACTATATGGGTCTCAACAAGGCATGCCCAAAGGATCTGTTTCCTTTGCTGTGCATAGACCAAATAGTTGACTCTACCTCAGGGTGCGAAACCCTCTGCTTCCTTGATGCGTACTCTGGCTACCATCAAATCACGATGAAAGAGTCCGACCAACTCGCGACGTCTTTCAACACCCCCTTCGGATCATTCTGCTATGTTTCAATGTTGTTCGGACTGAAGAATGTTGGGGCTATGTACCAGTGCTGTATGCTCAAATGCTTTGGGGACCTCATCGGGTGGACCGTTGAGGCCTACATCGATGACATCATAGTTAAGTCCAAATGGGCTGACCACCTCGTTGCCGATCTTGAGCAGACCTTTGCAAAACTCCAAGCGAATAGCATCAAACTCAATCCTGAGAAGTGTGTTTTCGGGGTCCCAAGGGGCATGCTGCTCGGCTTCATCATCTCTGAGCATGGCATCAAAGCCAACCCAGAGAAAATCTCAGCCATCACAAGGATGGACCTGATTTAGAACATAAAGGGGGTTCAGTGAATTACAGGGTGCCTCACCGCACTCAGCTGATTCATCTCACGCCTCGGCGAATGAGGTATCCCCCTTTATCTACTCTTGAAGAAAGTCGACCGCTTCGAGTGGACATCCAAGGCCCAGGAGGTACTTGACATGGTCAAACTGCTTCTTACAAGGGCCCCGATCCTAGTTCCTCCAAGCAACGGAGAATCCCTCCTGCTATACATAGCGGCCACCACGCAGGTGGTCAGCGCCGCACTGGTAGTAGAGTGGAATGAAGAGGGGCACGCCCTCAAGGTACAACACCCTATGTACTTCATTAGTGAGGTACTATCCGACTCGAAGACCCGCTACTCCCAAATCCAGAAGCTCCTATACACCGTCCTCATCACCAAGAGGAAGCTACGCCACTACTTCGAGTCACACCCCATGACAGTCGTGACGTCGTTCCCCCTTGACGAGGTGATCTAGAGCTAGGATGCCACAAGAAGAACCGCAAAGTGGGCACTCGAGTTGATGGATTAAGGCATCACATATGCCTCCCGAACGGCGATCAAGTCCTAGGTGTTGGCTAACTTCATCGCAGAATGGACTGAGGTCCAAACACCATCGGTGGTCATCGATCAAGAGTACTGGACGATGTACTTCGATGGATCACTGATAAAGAAGGGCGCTGGCATGGGACAGGTCTTTGTATCACCCCTCGGGGTTCGCATGAGGTACATGGTTCATCTCCATTTCCCCTCATCCAATAATGTGGCCAAGTATGAAGCACTCATCAACGGCCTACGCATCGCCATCGAGTTGGGCATCTAACGCCTCGACATCCTGGGCGACTCCTAGCTGGTCATCAACCAACTCATGAAGGAGTCAAGCTATCACGACACCAAGATGGCTACGTACTGCCAAGAAGTCCAATGGCTGGAGGACAAATTCAACGGCCTCGAACTCAATCACTTCCCAAGACGCCTCAACGAGGTGGCCGACGCGCTTACAAAAGCGGCGTCTGGTCGAGAGCGACCAACACAAACCCTTGGTGCGCTATGAAGGGTTAGAATGGGCCAATGATGGCTTGTCTGATCCCGCCTCGGGGGCTAACAAACCAACAGCTCTATCCGGCCCCAAGGTCATGGAGCTAGAAGAGGATCCAGCGACAGAGCCTGACCCTCTGATCAACTGGAGAAAGCTCTACCTTGACTACCTCCTTTGTGACATGCTGCCAATGAACAAGACGGAAGCTCGACAGCTCGCACGTTGCGCTAAATCCTTCGTTCTTGTAGAAGGCGAACTCTATAAACAAAGCCACACTAGGATCCTACAGCTCTGCATCCCCATCGAACAGGGGAAGCTTTTGCTGAGCGAGATCCACGGTGCGGTCTACGGTCACCACGCCATGCCTAGAACCTTGGTTGGGAACGTGTTTCGACAGGGCTTCTACTAGCCCACTGCAGTAGCTAACGCTGAGCAGATCGTACACACCTACGAAGGGTGCCAGTACTACACTCAGCAAACTCACCTCCCGGCCCAGGCACTCTAGATGATCCACATCATGTGGCCCTTTGTGGTCTAGGGGCTCGATCTGGTTGGGCCTCTTAAGAAGGCGCCTAGGGGCTACACCCACTTACTTATCACCATAGACAAGTTCACAAAATGGATCAAAGCTCGACCGATCTTCGTGATAAAATCTGAGCAAGCTGTGTTGTTCTTCCTTGACATCATCCATCGCTTTGGAGTATCGAACTCCATCATCACAGACAATGGCACACAGTTCACCGGTAAGAAATTCCTTCAATTCTATGATGAACAACACATCCGGGTCGATTGGGTCGCCGTCACGCACCCCCGAACGAATGAGCAGGTCGAGCGCGTAAACGGCATGCTCCAACAAGGCCTCAAGCCTAGGATCTTCAACTGGTTGAACAAGTTTGGTGCACGCTAGGTCACCGAGCTCCCTACGGTGCTCTAGAGCCTAAGGACAACTCCTAGCTGAGCCACCGACTACACGCCTTTCTTCATGGTCTATGGTTTCGAGGCCGTCCTCCCAACCGACCTCGACTATGGAGTGATAAGGATCAGAGCATATGATGAATAGGGAGCAGAGGCATCCCACGAAGATGCCATGGACCAGCTAGACAAAGCTCGTGATTTCGCCCTCCTCCGCTCAGCCAAGTACCAACAGGCGCTGCGTCGGTACCACAGCCGATGAGTGCGGGACCAAGCCTTCAACGTCAGAGACCTGGTTCTCTGCCTCGTGCAGAGCAACAAGGACCATCACAAGATCTCCCTGCCTAGGGAGGGGACGTATGTTGTTGCGAAAGTACTCCGACTAAACGCCTACAAGTTGAAAACCATCGACAGCGAGGTCTTCACCAACGCCTGGAACATTGAGCAGCTACATCATTTTTACCCTTAAATAAACGCATACTTTCTCTTATCAGTTTTTGTCATAAAAAATCCCCGATCTTTCATGACATCCGACCCCTACAAAATGCGAGGGGTTGGACCTCACTCGGGGGCTGATATAAGTATGTTTATCTTGCAAGCACTCGCTATGTTATCTTGCAAACATTCTCTATGTTTTCCCTCTTTTCTCATGGTAAGTCCTAAGGACTAGGATTTCAGGAACAAAATCTGAGTATAACTGGTAGGACTGTAGGAAACCCACGCCCCAATGGCTACGGCCTCCTTGCTCACCAGCGTGATCAGAATTGGCTCACTCGCACTCCAATTTTTTGCGACCTTAACTATGGGAAGGGTCGGAAGGCACTAAACCTCTTTTATAAAAAGAGGGAGAAGAGCTAAAAAGTTGTTTGCCATCACGAAATTTAAGAATTTGTTCATTTTTTGCACAAATTCATCGCTTATAAAGTGATTTCATCAAAAAAGGGACTGATGTATTCATGAATACAAAAGACTGTTTCCACAGGGGCTCCCCCCCCATAACTTAAATGATTACACTTTCTGACCAGATCTACTCTAAGTACTACTATGGTCGACGCGCCATGCTCTCCATTGGCAACATCTTACCGCTCTGCAGGATCCCTGAGGGTGCCGTCGTCTACAACGTCGAGCACCACGTCAATGACCGTGGATCCTTTGCCAGGGCATCTAGGGACTATTCCATCGTGATCAGCCGCAACCCTAATAATAGCACCTGGACGGGGGGCGCTCCCTACCGAAGAAAGGTTGCCATGACTGATGGATGTCTCTGACATCTCATCAAGCTTCATGAACTGGCCGATCTGAGCACCTGCAAGGGTATAACCCCCTATCAACGTAGTCCTGGGCAGCTTCCCCACCAACAAGGCTCGCCTGGGGAAGATTCATCGAAAGAAGTCCCTGTACGGCTCCATTTCGACGAAGGCCTCGCGGATGACGACAAAGCCGACGACGCTCAGCACCCTCCAGTATGCCTCCTTTGGCGGAAGCGGCCCCTCCTCGACCAAGGCGGCCAACACCATCTCATCTACGTTGGATAACCTCTAGCTCGACATCGCGCTCCAGATTAATGAACGGATCTATGAGTTCTCTCCCTCGCATTACCCTCTCTCACTTAGGAACCGCCATGACATGCGAACGTGCTCGGTGAAAAGGAAGAAGGAGGAGAAGCGGCAGCTCAAGAATAAGCGGAGGAATGGGACAAGAACTCCTCTCTCCCCCCTATTTAAGGACAAGATGCAGTGGTTGGAGAAAGGTGAAAGGTTGGGACAAAAAACCCTCTCCCTTCCCATATTCAATGCAGATGGGAATTCGAGGGGATGCACCTTGACCGACGGGACGCACCCTGCTCGATGAGATGACGCCTGGTCGAATGGGATGTGGCCCGAGCATGGCCCACCACTACCATGTTCTGGGCGCGAGAAACAAGGCACACCCGCATGCAAGCGACTCCCCGCTTTCCTAGGCAGCATCTGGAAGGACCAGATGATGGAACCCCCATCAAGGGGAGCCCAACGGGCCTCCTGGTTCGATCGGACAGCCCATGTGAACACCGAATGAACAGCCACCAAAAGATAAACACCTTTGTTTACTTACTTTGTGTGTTAATTTCACTACCGAGCCTCCGACCCCAGCAATGGCAGGGGCACGGACATCGCTCAGGGGCTGCCGAGAGTGTCTACTTGTTTAGACATCCTCTTCGCCCGACCCCTCCTTATGTTTAAAACCGGAGGCGCGGTGTGCAGGTGTAAAACTTTGAGTAAAACTGGACGAACCGCTAGACCCTACACCCCAGCAGCTATAGTGTTTTTGTTCACCAGCATAATCGAATTCACAGTTCCCCGCACCCCAAACTTTAGCATCTGCCTTCTTGAGAAGGGTTTGGAGGGGTCCTCCTGCATAATCTCCTTCAAGGAGAAGCTGTCAGATCCCCTAAGTCAATCAAACAGCTCGGATCGCCGCCGAGAGACAGAAACAAAAAATTGTGATGCTCATGCAGGTCACACCGGCCCCGTCACAAATGTTAGACCCAAACTCTGCACGGACATGTCCGGTAAAAGTTTCTCCTCGCTCATGCCACCAAGGTAACATCACCGACCCCCGCTTTCGTTTCAATTAAATCATACATTAAACCCATACATCCAAACGTTGCATATGCAATCGCTGCATCTCAACGCTTCGTGTCATGTCACGAAGTGGCAGTCGCCTCATTCGATATGAGCGGCACTGACCGAGGTTCAAAGGCCGGCCCACGAAGGGCCTAAGGCCGCCTCACATTAAACAGAGCTAGGGGAGAAAAACCAAAATGAGCCCCAGCGGCCTTGCCTGACCTCGCTCAGAAGTGGATAGGGACATCTCGACCTTTCTCGTTCGATTCTAACCTCGAGCCAAACCCAGAAAATCTCCGTCGAGGAGAGGCCAACGGGCCACCTGAGCCTATCGAACGGCTCGGGCATCTGCTGGGAGGCAGGTTAAGAAGTAGTGGAATGCCACATGAGGGCTCTACCGACCCCGTCAGCGAATGACAGACTCAGATTCCACACGAACATGCCTGTTAGCGAGCTCATTGAGCACAGCACTCAAGCCATTAAGGCAAGTATCGTCAGCTCAGCCCCTCTAGTTGCAGAAACCGAGGATGAGGTGACGCGTAAAACATGGCCAACCCCTATCGGACCCCAAAGGGCTCAGGGGCTCGAGCCGCCTGATCCTAGATCAGGAGATCGAGGTTCGAAGGCTAGCCCACGAAGGGCCTGAGGCCACCTCGCGTCAAACAAGAGCCTGGGGAGAAAACATAGATGAGCCTCAGCGGCCTTTGCCCAACCCGCATAGAGATGGATAGGGTCATCTCAACCTTTTAGTTCAATCTAGCCTCTAGCCGAGCCCTTAGAATCCCCATTAAGGGGGAATCTGTTGGAAGGCACGGTATGGAACAACGGAACGTCACCCGAGGGCTTTGTCGACCCTATCACGAGCGATGGGACCAGATTCCATTCGAACATCCCCGTTAGCGAGCTCATCAAGCACGTCCCTTGAGCCGTTGAGGCAGGTGATGTCGCCTCAACCCCCCTAGTCACGAAAACCACGAACGGAGCGACAGTCATAAAATGAGTCAACCCTTGACCGAATCCCCGCCACGCGCGGGGGCTCGGGGAAGGCCAGGCTAGCAATGAGACCAAACGCACGGTCACAGAATGATCGTTAAAATCCTAAGTAAGGGGTACGTGCGAATACAAGAGTAAGTTCGCTACCCTCGCTTCAGTCTCTAGTAACATCCGGCCCTAGCGACCACAAGGGGTCAAATCTCACTCGGGGGCTGATAAAGGTATAAATACCTCCCTTTTTTTGAAACAGTCATTGCATCATACCTCTTCCTCTCATTAAGGTTAGCGGCAAGGTTTGTGGGAACAGATAAACGAGCATGCCTGGTAAGACTACACAAAACCCACGCCCCGATGGCTATGGTAACTTTTCTCACCAGCATAATCGAAATTTCCTCCTTATACACCTCAGGCCCTACGGTCTTAATGAACGGAAGGGTCGGATCGCATAAACCTCTTTTCTCGAAAGCAAAAAGGAAGAAAACAAGTTCAGACAAACAAAACAAAATTATGAATCTATTTTTGGACACAAAAGAACCAACACTTGTCCACAGATTACAGATAAATGTTTATCAGACTTGTTCGACTAACAATCTCCTCGGGGGGAGAACTATGTCTTTCATCCTGTCCGCCAGGTTCCACACAATGGGAGTCACCGCCTTCTCAATCTCATCCAGCTTGGAGGCTTCATAGCCAGGCGCAAAGCCGAGGCTCATTATCTCCAAGTCAATTTCCCGATCATAATGAGAGCGGGCAACAGCAAAGGCTTGGGTGATCCCAGCGCGAAAGACGTTCTCCTCAAGCTGGCGCACCCGCACCATAATATCTATGGCATGGGCCACAAGTGAGCCAGTTTCCTCCGAATGCGCCACCCCAAGGTCATCGAAGTGAGCAAAGGAGGCCACAGCGAACGAGGCCCTCCAGGCGCTGAGGGGTGACGTCGGATCTGCACCACAGCTCCATTGGACGATTAGGAGGGGGGTGGATGCGAGCTCGACGATGGCTGCAATGTGGGTGTAGGAGGCTCAGGCAATTGGTGGCGGAAGATGTAGATGCAAAGGCAAGAAGGCAAAGTACGGAACCCTAGGGCGAACCCCTTGGTTTTATAGGGGCGATGGATGCGAGAAGGGCAACCATCCTCCTAGATCTCCATGCCTACCATGATATACCACCATGTCACGTCGCGGGATATGCGCCTGCAATCCATATCCTTTCCCACCAGAGTCTTGCCGGACGTTTCGCCTTCCTGGGCAGACTAGGACTCTTTTCCCACAGAGGGGATACAGGTCAAGAACCATTTCTCTAGCCCGCCCGGGCCCAGGAGTTCGAGGGCTGGCCCAATAGTTTCAACGGTCGTCCTAATGAGGGATGGGCCCGCAAGCAGCCAGAACTCAGGCACACGAACCTCAAGGGAGTCTCGATCCATGATTGAGTCTCAACCGGGCTAACCCTGAATGAATCCCCGTGAACGGGATACTAGGGTTCTCTTTAAAACTATCTAGTTCTCAAAATACCAAATCTCATAGCCATATTGCAAAGGGTCCGAAATACACCTTGGGCAATTCTATCTGAATCACTCGGGGGCTATACCCGATGGGTGCGCTCACGCGCACCCTCTGGCGAATCAAAAAAACCCCCGGGCAATTCTATCCGAATCACCCGAAGGCTCGGGGGCTACACCCGACAGGTGCGCTCGCACACACCCTATAGCGAATAAAAAAACCCCCCGGGCGATTCTATCTGAATCACCCGGGGGCTCAGGGGCTACACCCATCGGGTGCGCTCACGCGCACCCTCTGGCATGTCAAATCACCCCAGCTGATTCTACTTGAATCACCCAGGGGCTCAGGGCTACTGTCGGGGACCTAATACTAGGGTACCCAATGAGGTGAAGCTAATAACCATCGAATGTTGATGCTCTCTAGCAGACAAAAATGCAACTGTGCTTCTTGTCCATACGACCGGAGGTTGGCCGCACCTTGCCCGACCCCCTAGGGCTGGACTCTGCCTCGCCCGACATCTGGGGGTAGAATCCGCCTTGCCCGATGCCTAGGGGCAGACTCCTCCTCGCCCAATGTCTAGGGGGCAGACTTCATCTCACCCAACGGTTGAGGGCTGGCTCCGCCTCGCTCAGCGACTGAGGGCTGGCTCCACCTTGCCCGACGACTGCACTCTGCTCCTTCATAATGATGGGCACAGTGTAAGATAGGACATTCTAGTCAACCGCAGTACCGAGGACCATGCCTTGCACGCCTGCAGGAAAGTACCATCAGGATACGACAGGACGGGCGCTTTAAGCCCTTCTTGGCATGGCAAAGCCCAAACAGTGTTGTAGGCGCCAACTTTTGGCTTACAGTGTTGTGGGCACCGCCATCAGCCCTCGGACGCGGATCTTGACATAAACATATGACAACCACTACAATCCAAGAGAGAACTCGCATCATCTACAGTTATGGATGTATAGTCACTTCCCTGTCTGCTCTCTGTAGGATCACGGCTCGGCACCCCGGCATGCCGCACCATCCGCCGGAGTGGGATGGGACGTAACCACTTGCTGAAATGAAGCCAGGGCACGGCCATGTCAGGATCAGTGAACGTGCTATCCCTGGCATGGTCTGCCATGTCAGCAGGACAGGCTCAAGGGAAAAGAAAGATTCGGTGCCTTCGAAGGACCGTCTCTACCTTTGGTTTTTTCCTCTTTCTCCCATCTGTAACCCCTGCTCCCCCTTAGTCTATAAAAGGTAGGGCAGGACACCCCACTAAGGGGACGGATCAATTTCATACACAACACATCGCACAACACATAGCCAAGCAGCAACCGAGATCTTGGCATCCTTTCGACCCTTCCATCAGAGACTTGGGACCTGTCCCTCTCTCGACCGTTTGTACCCCCTACTACAAACCTTTTTTGGTGCTAATAACGCAAGCAGTAGCAGACTGGACGTAGGGACATTCTGCCCAAACCAGTATAAACCTTATGTCCTTTAGCACACCATCCGGGCCTAACGCACAACAAATATAAATTTACTAGTTGGTGTTTATTCGAAACACCGACAACAATCGAGAGAAGATTAGTCCTCTATTGGATCTAGTCTTGTAAATAGAAATAGCGAGATAGAGAGTGAGAGAAGAGTTTGGAGGATGTGCCGGCTTGTCGGTGCTCTCTCTACGGCTTGTACCTTGGCGGATCCAAGTTCTACTTGAGCTTGCTTCTGAGATTTCTCTGGTAATCAACTTCTGATTCAAGCAAGCATCTTGTTTATATTGTTCATCAGGATCATGACTCTTTTGAGTGCTTTATTCTCTTCCTAGGGGGAGTAAAGTATTAATTATAAGTGTAAGTGTGGTGCTTAGACTTGGGTTAATCGTGGATGCACCCTGCATTCTGGATCGGTGGTAGCTCGCGAGGGTGACTCTTATAGCCTCGTTGAATCCTCTGTAGTCCACCTCCTGTTTGTAGGCCAAGTAGGACCCAGTTACGAAGAAAAGCATCCTCTGCTAGTGTATTTCCCTAGTAATGTCCCTAGTTGAATAGTAGAAGACATAGCTTTCTGAAGTCAGAATAAGAGAACCTTAGTTATCCCCTCTATGCTCATGTTTATCCTAACCTTGTTGCTACCCCTTGTTAAGTTAGACCGTAGTTAGTCTCACATGTTTCCTTGTGGATATGATACTTGGAATACTTCCGGGTGAAAGCTACAGCGGTATCCGTGCGCTTGCGGATTTATCTTTGTGTGTTAATAAATACCAACTGGGGGTATCGGCAATATCTAAACCACATGACTTCTAGATGTAGTTAGTCATTCGCCGTAACCAGGCACATTCACGTGCAGCTTCATATAGAGCTATGATCTCTAAGTGATTCAAAAATGTTGTCACCAAGGTCTGCTTACACGACTGCCATGAGATAGTTGTACCACCATAGAGAAATACAAAACCTGTCTGGGATATACCATTATGGGGATCTGATTGATATCCATCATCTGCATAACCCACCATAGTCATATCATTTTTCTTCAGGAAAAATAAACCAAGATCTACAGTGCCTTTGAAGTACCTCAATATTGTTTTAAAGCCAACCCAATGCCTCCTTGTAGGGGGCTGCACTATGTCTAGCTAGCAAGTTAACCGCGAATGCAATATCAGGCCTAGTGCAATTCGCAAGATACATTAGTGCTCCTACTGGGGGGACATTGGGAGGTGTGCGGGCAACAGGCCCAAACACTTGCCTTTTTTTAAGCGAGCGCAATTCCATCTCTATTGCTTTCTTCCATTTGACCCAATCTGAGCGCAATTCCGACTGTGGTGATCCTCATCGATTACAGTAGCAATCTTAGAGAAGAAATTTATGTCGACAACTATAGTCTTTCTATTATATAACTCTCTTGAGTGATCATAGTTTGTGGCCATTTCTTCATTTGAATCATCCAGCTCATTTGGATTTCCCGTGTCACTTGAGACTGGTTGTTCCGATGCCCTCATGCTATTTATTATATTTGTGCGCACATGAGCACTAGGGCCATCGCCTTCAGGGCATGTCTCTTCTGGGACTACTGATTGGGAGCGTAATGCATTTATTCCGGTGTTTTGTCTTTGTGGACGTCTCCGCGACTCATTCACCGAGTCATCCGGTTCTCTCCCTCTTTTCCTAGGATTGGAGGCATGAGTGGAATTTGTTACTTCCATGGGTATTTCCACTCTCTCTGGTGCATTAGCCGCAGGAATATGCGATTTTGACACTCCTCTTATATTAGTTTAAGCATCTGGTAAGTTATTTGCTAATTGTTGCAGGTGAATTATTCTTTGAACTTCAAGTTCAACATCTCTAGTGCATGGATCAATTGAATGGATGCCCATGTCATTCCATTCTACTTCCCAGCATTTTTTAGATTTAAGGTACAATCCTCCCCCTAATGCCGGGAAGTGTTCTTCATCAAAGATACTATCAGCGTACCGAGCCGTAAAAAGATCCCCAGTTTTAGGCTCCAAATATTTGCCTCCAGAGGTATTTGTACACTACGTAGAAAAAGGTTTTTAGGGGCAGCTGGTATCGATTTGTAGGGGCGGTTTTGCCAGCCGCCCCTATGAAAGGGTGGCTAAAAATCAGTGATTTGTAGGGGCGGTTCCCAGGCCGCCCCTACAAATCGATTTGTAGGGGCAGCTGGTGTTATCAGCCGCCCCTTGTAGGGGCGGCTGGATATTGAGCCGCCCCTACAAATCAATTTTTAGAAACGAAAAAGGGGGGAAAATAGCAAAAAAAATTTAACCGAGGAGGTCCCCACTGGCAGCCACACACACCCTCACTCTATGGTTGCAGCATTTTTTCACGATTTGAGGAGGTCCCCACTGGCAGCCACACACACCCTCACTCTATGGTTGCAGCATTTTTTCACGATTTTTACACACTTTGCGTCGGCCGGGATTCGAACCGGCGACCTCTCACTCGCACACCATCTCCTCTACCACTACACCTCACATTCACTTGTGTCCATAATCCATTTTGATTCCCCATGTATTATACAAAACTGAGCATAAATTGATTGTTTGAGGCCCTAAACTAATTCAAATGAAAAAGTTGTCAACTATAAAGTTTTATAACTTTTTGAGATCTACAACTTTCATTTTGGTAGTTTCTCCATCCGATGTCACTTATAAAATTTAAATTTCAAATAATAGAAATTCGAACGTAGTTTTGCATGACAAGATGGTTTCAAATGAGAAAGTTATCAACTACAAAGTTTCATAACTTATCGAGATCTATAAGTTTCATTTTTACTGTTTGTCCATCCGAGGTCGTTTAAAAATTTCAAATTTCAAATTTTTAGAAATTCAAACGTAGTTTTTCTTGACAAGATGATTTCAACTGAAAAAGTTGTCAACTACAAAGTTTCATAACTTTTCGAGATCTATAACTTTTATTTTGGTTGTTTCTCCATCCGAGATCGTTTACAAAATTTAAATTTTAAATTTTAGAAATTCAAACGTAATTTTCCTTGACAAGATGATTTCAAATTAAAAAGTTGTTAACTATAGAGTTTCGTAACTTTCCGAGATCTATAACTTCTATTTTGATCATTTATTCATCCGATATAGTGGTAGTAACATTGTTCATAAATATTACATATCCCTCTTATTGTTTATGAAACTATAAGAGAGATATGTAAATTTTGTGAACAATGTTATTACCACTTTATCGGATGAAGAAATGACCAAAATAAAACTTGTAGATCTTGATAAGTTCTGCAACTTCTATGTTCATGATTTTTTTCATCTGAAATCAATTAGTGTTCCAAAATAACGTTTGGCCTTCTCTATGTGCTCCTCTAGATATTGTTCCTCTTTTGCCCCTCTTTTTTTCTATTTTTTTGGCTGTCGTTATTTTTTTGGGAAATTTTGACTTTTTTATTTTATTTTTTTGATATTTTTCCTTCACTTAGGAGCACAAAAGAAGTAACCACAGAAAATATGAGCTCAAACAAGTGAAAGACGTGGCCTGTGGAAATTTCAGAAGACGTGCTCAAAATCGACAAAAAGCTTGTGACCACAAAAAGATGATCTTGTGACCACTTTTTGACCAATCTAAAATTTTCGAACCCTGGCAAAGCGGGGGATGGACGGATCCGGAATTTTTTTCTGATTGATTTGCATATATGGAACGTCGAAAACGGAGTTCGTATGCGAAAACTAAACCAGTTTTAAGAATGAGCTCCAAATTAGAGGACAAAACGGGAACAATAATTTCAAACAGTATTTTCAAGTAGTAAATAATCTCAACTGAAAAAGTTGTCAACTACAAAGTTTCATAACTTTTCGAGATCTACAACTTTCATTTTGATTGTTTCTTCATCCAAGGTCGTTTAAAAAATTTGAATTTTAGTGCTTACTTTTTAATATTCGACGTCCATTTGTAGAGGCACTTCATTTTTGAGCCACCCCTATAAATCAATTTGTTGGGGCGACTGGATATTGAGCCGCCCCTACAAATCAATTTATAGGGCCCTACAAATCGGGCCATTTATAGGGGTGGCTGATAACACCGGCCGCCCCTACAAATTGATTTGTAAGAGCGGCTCATTTAGCAACCATTTGTAGGAGCGGCTCTATCACCAGCCGCCCCTAAAAAAAAATTCGTCCTGTTGCTAAAAAAAACGTTTTTTACGTAGTGGTAGGATCAACATCCATAGCATTACCTCCCTCTGGCTTCTCAACAGGCTGCGGCAACACTACAGTGTGCTCACCAGTCACGGCATCAACTCGTGCTTGGATAAAGTGGGCCTCAGGGTTCTCACGTTTCTTCCACTCCTGGTACATCTGGACCAGGTGTGGCTCAGTTCTACAAGAGCGAGACCAATGGTTCATAGAGCCACAACGAAAACAACCCTTGTTAGGGTGCTCAGACCCACCTGCATCACCTTTCTGGGCCTTGCCTTCACCTTGGCTATTAGGCTTCTGGCCTTTGTTAGGCTGCTTTTTGAATTTCCAATCGTTCTGTCCCTGTTTCTTGCTGTTTGGATTGCCTTTCTTAAAAAAGGTCTTAGACTTCTTATGGAAGCTTGCATGTGCTTCAGGCAAAGCATTAGCACCAACAGGGCGCATGTTAAAAATTTTCATCAGAAGTTCATTCTGAGTCTCAGCAGCAAGAAGGACATTTATCAGTTCAGAGTACTTTCTGTACCTATTGTTACGTGCTGCTGGAGCACCATATTAGCAGGATGGAAAGTCTCAAGAGTCTTCTCTATCATCTCCGCATCTGTGATTTTCTGCCCACAGAAGCGAAGTTGGCCAACAATGCGGTGAAGTGCAGAATTATAAGCCTCCAGAGTCTTGTAGTCAAGAAAGCGTAGCTGTGTCCAGTCACGCCTAGCCTGAGGAAGAATCACAGTCTTCTGCTTGCTAAAACGGTCCTCGAGTGCCTGCCACAACGTGAGCGAGTCACGCACCTCAAGATACTCCTGCTTGAGGTCCTTGTGAATGTGGTGCCTCGAAAGATCGCGATGCCTTTGCGATCTCATGCTTTGGAATAGCAGGAGCACCCTCAGCACGTGGAGTGATCGTGTGAGTCAGTTGCATGGCTGCCAGGTGGAAACGACAATCCACAACCCAGGTCTGGTAATTCTTGCCATTCAACATGAGGTAGTCAAACTGCCTTTTCGTGACTTCATCCATTGCCTTTATGATCATGTAAAAACACTTCAGGTAAGTATACATGAATATTACTTAGATTAGATCAATCAGCTAGTGTAATGGTCGTGTGTAAACTCATCATTTTTAATGCATTCTTATGACTTTTCCATTAACAGGGGGACTTATAATGAATCTAAGCATGTATTAAGCCATAGAAAAACAACTCTGTAATAAACGCAAGGAAATAAACATTAAACACTTCACGGCTATACAGCTTCGGAGCCTAAATCGATCTGCAAAATCTCAACCGGCGTACGCGCAAGCGTTGGGTTGGCCGGTGATGATGTAGTATGTGCATAAAAAAGACAGCCATCTAACCAATCTGATCGATTACGTTGGTTCAGTAGATGCACACAGGACCAAAAAAATCCAATCTACATTGATTTGCCCATGAGAAAAGGGTTCAGGCAATCACGCTGGCCACCACCAGGCAATAGCAAAAAGCATGCATGCAAGGAAATCGCTAATAATAGATCGCTTCAGTCAGGTTGCAGGGCCGGGTAGCGGTGCCGTAGTTTAATGTAGATGCAAAAAACCGATCACATCTACTATTAAAAAAAACATACTAGATACGAAACAATTCTTGCTAAAAGCAAAAGCCTATACAATCAAGAAGTACAGATTCGACCGACCAACTAAATCCATCAAAGGGGAATTCGGTGGAAATGATCACGAACAACGTACCTTTGAGTGGTAGAGCTGCTGATAACGTGTTAAGATCCAGGTGTCGTCGTGGATCTCCTGATCCAAACTCCCCTCCTGATAGCAGATTAGGTGTGTAGAAGATGGTAGATGACCCGTCTCCCTTCCCGACCCAAAAGTAGCACACACGAGAGACGGGGAAACGTGGAAGTAATTGATCTCTTATCATTAAATTAGATGGGTACAAGTTCCTTTATATAGTGTCCACCCTTCAGGGGTATATATGGTATGAGCCCATAATTAAGGTACCCTAGGGATATCTTAACAACATCAACATATCTTCCATGTACTCTCAGATGACCTCAAGTTAGTTATACCACGTATATATGGCACACATGCACGAAAGCGTAGGGATTTGTGTGACTAGTACAGTGCCCGTGCTAATGCTATGGCTTCATTTCAGAGATGCACATGAAAACAACCAAACGATGATATTTTTTTCGTGCTAATGCTACGGTGACCTTCAGTGGTATAAATCAAACATTTAAAAGATAATATGTGCGGTGACAAAGCATAGATATGGTATGTTTAAGATTCACTAAAAACAACGTACACAGCAAGGTGTGTGCGAAGCACCTTTCTACCAAAATCTTCTCTACATCTAGCAAGCATGAGATGATCCAGGCAATTGCGGAGCGAGCTTTGTCGATGTTTTCCATCATGATGCTTTTCACTTGTTTGACCTGAGCCTTCACTTTGGACAGCTTACTCACCTCCTCTGGGTGATCAGTACAGTACTGCATCTGGTCTCTAAGCCTCAACCTATATTGCCAGTCCCCAAGCATGCCCACAGTGAGGATTAAAAAAAAGGGTAGTGTACAGTATTGGAAATGCATCTGAAAGTCTGAAAAAAAAAATTCTTGTTCTTGCAGACAAAGAATGAGAACTGTTACCCGAAATCTCGGGTGAGACTGTTGGCTGTAGCTGTTGCTGCTTTGCCCCCTGCATATCTCTTGTTAAAGTCCTCCTTGATCATCCCCAGGAAGACCATAGGAATCTGCCGCCCAGCTGACTCAATTGCGACGACGCGGTATGCTGCAATTTGACTTCAGTTATTAACCTAGGTGGAGTTGAGCAAACATAAATAATGTTTCTGTGCATCTTCTTATGTTATCACAAAAGTGCCAATAATACATGAGGAGTATTTGTACAACAATCTTTTTATCTTATACACATGCCACATTTTTCTAAACAGAAAAATGCATAACCATTTTCTAGAATACAATGACAAGGATACAAAACTTGTATATGAAAAATAATCAGTCATCCTAATGATGTAACAGCATGTAGATATAATGTTAGAATCAGACATCCTGCAGATCATTCAGACCACCTAATGGCGATATAAGTATTTCCAGTTCCCTGTTTTCTTAACCAAAATAACAATATAATTATTTATTGAAGCAACCAATATAGCAGCAACAAAGGGAAGATTGTGAACAGTAGTCTGTAGTTCTGAATAAAAGCAATGTGTTTTTGTACTTCTGAAGAAATCGACAACTTAATTTCTATAGAAGTTCGAAATCATATACTAACTGTGCACCTTCTATAACCCCGAAACAGTTCATGATAATCGGTAGCATGTCACTTGTAGTCAGAAAATCATGAGATGCAACAAGTTACATCAATTTGCTACGAAACCATCACTTCTCATTGGATAGTACCTGGCACACTAATTTGCAAAGTAGTAATCTGTAGTCTCAAATATCAGTAGGGCTTAGTAGGAGCTAGAGTGGTGCAATCCTAAGCTGGAGAGAGTAAAAGCCATGTCTAATGATGAAACGACCATGTATCCAAACCAGTCCTATCACAAGTAAATTTGCACCAGCATTCACGATGAATGATCTCATGCAAATAAACCGGCTGTCGATCTTCTGCAGGGCTGGACTAAACTGAGCTAGTGCGTCACCCTTGTAGTCATGATTTCCCATAACTGAAAACGCCCGCGTGCACGATGAAGCCTCAGTGAACATATAATACAAGAGTATTTTCCGTTGTCGCATCGATACAAGAGGAATAGAACTGGTAATAGAAGAGCGCGAGTTTCAGGTTTAGTTACCTAGGTACCACGGCTTCTGTAAGCTGTTCGCCCTGTAGATGTCCGTGAAGGATTGCTCAAACGCGTCGTCATCAACGCCCGTCAGCCCGGTGTCGTAGAAGTTGACCCCGGTGGATACCATGAAGTCGATGTCGAGCTTCTCCCCAACCCTTCCCATCTGCAGGAAATTTGCTGATTACTACTGCTGCTCTTACCAGTATTACAGTCCCCAGAGGTAAATTTTCACATCAGATTGGTCAGTTGAGTAAAATCTTCTATCCTATCCCTGTGATTCGTAGATCGTAGATCCACAAGTGCCGGGAGTTTTTTCTTTTGGTCCATTTCCACAGATGCGCAGCAACAAACAGGATAAAAAAAATCACGAGCACGTGCCACTTGGAGCAGGGCGTCGACGCCTTGACGCATAAATAAACAAATCTGATGGAACAACTGTCAACTGGCGATCTATTGTACCCTGCCAGACAGTTTCATTCCCACGCCTTTTCTGCCTAACAATAGGAAAACAACCACCTGATTCCCTGGATTCCGGGCTCCCTATCCTGCCTGATTTGCTGACCACACATTTCTACCCCGACGAACACGAACGGATCATACACGGGAGGAGGCCGGAGCCCGAGGGAGATGAACATGCTTGTTACCTGCTCGGCGACCTAGAACTGGTTGCACTCCCCCTTGCGGCCCCAGTCCCCGACGATGAGCAGGCTCAGCGACCCGTCGTTCTTGGCTGGGTGCTCCAGCCGGAGCAGCGCGGCCGCGGCCAGGACGGCGAGGACCATGGCAGCGCCGCCCTTCGTCATGGCCTTCACGGCGCACCCGGAGCAAGAACGAACCGCACGGGCGGGAGGCCGAGCGCCCATCCTTGCGCCCCCCTGCGGGCTCCATCTGCGGCGGGGCGGCCCTCCCTCTCCTGCTTCCCTGCGGAATCGGGATCTGGAGGCGGCGGCTAGGGTTTTGGCTCGCAGCGCCGCGGGCCGCCGAGGGGGACAGCGCGGGCACGACAGCGCACGGGCGACGCCAGCTGGGGTAGGGCTCGATTAGGCGAGAAGGGCGGGGATCGGGAGGACGGGAATTTGGGTGGGGATTTCTACGGGAGTGGCGAGCGCTCGGGGGAAGGAGAAGGAGGACGATGTTCTGACCCTTTGTTTTCTCGAAAAAAAAGGGAAAACAATGTGGGGGCTGGGAATCGAACCAGGGTCATGGAGTGTTTGAACCGTGGCTGCGGGGCGCGGACGTGAGGGCTTGGGCGTGGAGGTGAGAAGGCTGGCATCACACATCAAAGATCGGCCGTTGGATTAGTTTTTGCGTCTTATTAGCCCATGATTTTAATTGCGATGAATTTTTATGTGTATTTTTCTAGGTGCACAATGGTTGGAGACTCTCGATGAGGGACGTTTTCGTGGGTAGACCTAGTATAATTTTGATTGGTCTGTTATAACAGAGATTAATATATAATCTCGAATGGCAAAATTAATAAGTTGAGGTAAAGCCTAAGATCTGCAGATGAATAGTGTACTCCGAACGGAATTGTGACGACCAGGCTACCGTACCGGCGAATTTCCCTCGTACGTATGAAACTAAACTGAAATTTATCGAGTAGTGTCACAGCAAAAGTGTCATAGATAGGGACCTCAAGTCGGCAGCATGTATCGTGTGTATGCATGTCTGCGCAGTAGGAACGGAAAATTTCATTCGTTACTCGCTACTTAACGCACTAAATTAAGGAACACATCATGATGCATGTCAGCAAATAAATTGATAAATAAACTTGCACAATTGCACTATACTAGTCAAAATTTTGTAGCCTATCTGAAGAAAAGGCCGAACAAAACGTAGCAAAGCCCAAGAAAGGACTTGTAGCCTATCTGAAGAATTCGAGTGCCTCATCCCAAATAACCGCGACAACTCCAAGCCCAGAGAGGTTTTCCATAGTTCCAGGGGTTCCCGCGGGGCGACATGCGCCACCGAACGCTCCAAGGCCCAATCACACTAATAACAGTACTAATGGCTACAAGTGGTAACATTCCAGAACAGAGCACACGGAGGATTGTCGTCCTTCCAGTCGTCCCATGCTCTTGCTTTCTCCTCCCCGGCATCCTCGTCCTCTCGCTCCGAACAACTAGCGCCATCTTGTGCCAGGCAGAGTTGGCTTCTTCGATCATCTTGGCGGTCCTTTCTTGCCATTTCTCCATCATTTTCATCTCCCGCAAACCAGCTTCTTCTATGCTCATTGTTGGCAGCCTATGATCCAAGCAACATAAAAGGGCAACACAGAAGTGAATCACAGGGTACTTCAGTACACTTCTACAGTGCCTCATGGCTCATGAACCGAAAAGGAACGGGCAATACTTACAGGCTAATATAGGGTTACTATCTGACTTATCAGTATGGAATTTTAGAGGATAATATCTATTATTGGTTTTTACCAGAAAATATCAAATGGATTAGCTTTTTATGTGATCATTGTCATAACCTATGGTCACATTTACAAGGAAAACTCGAAGTTTATTTATTAGCAACTGAGGAAACAACGCTGATTACACGTTCCACGATAACAACATTACCATTAGCACTTCAACAGAGATGCAGAATACAGAAAATGGAAAGCTTTGCAGTGTACAGGTGGTAGGCATATAACACTATCTTAAGTCATCATACCTGTAACCAGGCTGAAAAACTTGTGCTGCAATTCTTTCCCTTCCACTGGTTAGTCCCCCACCAACAAGGCTTGCAGGTCCGAGTATCAGGGGCTGGTGTTTGTGCTCATGAGCTTCTGAGACACTCGCTCTACCTTCGAGGATGTCTTGAGCTAATGTTGCGCAAGTGATCGGATCAGCTGGTTTGGAATATGGCACACGTTTGGCAGCATTATGGTGCCATGCTTCAGCCTTCTTTGTTCGTTCATCTAGCATTTCACGAGCAAACGCATTCCCGTCCTGAAGAAGTGGAAATTTTACAACAGACAATTCTTCTGTTTAGCAGAAGAAGTCTCTGTGCATCCAGTCTACTTGAAACAGCCATGTGTCAAAATAAACGAAGGCAAAAGTACCGGCAATTAATGGAAGTAGCTTTTACACATTTTTAACAGCCAGGTTTTCTTCATAAATACGAAGAAACTATTCAATACTAGATCCACTCAAATGACATATTTTTTGTAATTTCCCAAATTAAAAGAGAAACACATGGGATGAAATACATCCGGTTGTGTTCCGTAACAGTTGCCAATGTAAGAAAACAAGTTCTACAAAAGCATGGCAATCACAAGGCAGCACATCTTTGGTTAACCTTTAACAAATGCTATGTAGAAAATTGAGAAACCCAGCTAGCCTAAAACGTTGATATTGATCTATATGAAAGCTACAGTACTTATCACAACATTTTTCATAAGGCTGGTTCCAAGTTGAAAATTTCTCATTATATAGCTAACTACACTGTATCCAAATTGCAGAAAGCAGCATTCTATGCATTTATTCTATGCATTTATCATATTTATGTGAGACATGATAGCCTGAAATTCACTCCCACATTATCAGATGGGGAAAAATGTTACTGAAAATAATTTGCCTAAGATGCCACTGACAAGAAAATACCAAATCACTATCTTTGAGCATTACCTTTGCTTGCCTTTCCTTTACAGCTAGAAGCATTTCTTCTTCCTTCTTCAGCATGTCAAGAAGATCAAAAGCCTATATAGGGAAATAAATACAAACCTATTATAGTACAGCAACCAGCATATATTACTATAATTGCAAGTATACAATTTTTAAAACAGGGAAGCAGCATTGTGTAATAATTTTTGCCACATCAAACTAACCTTGCAGAGAGCCAATGAGATAGTAGCTAACCACGCCTGCAGCATAGGAAAGTAAATGAGAACCAAAACATATGTTCTGATTAATTATATTATAAAATGAAGTGCAAAGTAATAGAATATGATTTGGATGCACACATTGACAAGATATGAAACAAGATTAAAAAGAATTAGTTAGTCATGGGGTGGGGGGAGCAGAGAACAATGTTAAAAAATTTGAAGGCTTTGCAGTACAGATTTTATTGCTATGGGATAAATTTTATGGTAGCGCTGTGTCAGTGTTATCAGAGAGAACAAGAAAGATCCTCATCGGCTTGGTATGCACAAAAAGGAGCATCACAGGTCATGTAGGTATTTAAGAACCTAGCTAGTAGCTACACGCATCAAATTCATAAAGCTCCCTACAAGCATCACAGACTTAATAAATTAAAATAAGAGGTATCAGGGGGGAGGGGGCAAATTTTTATTATCTAAAGTCTAAATATCACATCTCATTCTAATTTGAATATGCTGAAAGATAGAACCAGAATAAACATATGATGAACACACAACAGCTTCAGTTGTGGGATGCTAACCTCTCTTTCTTCCTCCCCATCGTCTTCCAGATCATCTTCCTCCCCAGTTTCAATAGGAGCAGTTAAAGCAGCAGCCCTCAACGAGCATACACGCCTTTCTTTCCTCTCTTTGATCTCTTGGAGCTTTGTTTCTGAAGCCCTTTGACGTTTGAACCGGGCAACCTGGATCATGAAATAGTAAGGAGTGAACACTGGGGAACAAACCCACCCTAAACATGCTCGGGGTAAGAAGCCTATTCATTACAGATTATGCTAGCACGATGAGAGAACTATGTTCCATTTTACCCTGTTTCAATTGTAGAGGCAAACTGCTCATGATTCCTTGGCAAGTTGAATGGGAAAAAAAAATCAGTCAATCGGTCTCACCATGGAAGGTCAACCATGGAAGCCATTTTCTTATAGGGAGAAGAAGGACCTACACATGGTTTTTATTGACTTGGAGAAAGCTTATGATAAAATACCAAGGAATGTAATGTGGTGGGCTTTGGACAAACATAAAGTCCCAACGAAGTACGTCGGGCTCATTAAGGACATGTACAACAATGTTGTGACTAGAGTTCGAACAAGTGATGGAGACACGGATGACTTCCCGATTAGGATAGGACTACATCAAGGGTCAACTTTGAGCCCTTATTTGTTTGCCTTAGTGATGGATGAGGTCATAAGGGACATACAAGGGGACATCCCTTGGTGTATGCTTTTTGCGGACGATGTAGTGCTAGTTGATGAAAGCCAGACAGGAGTGAATCAAAAACTGAAGTTATGGCGGGAGACTTTGGAGTCCAAAGGTTTTAGACTCAGTAGAACTAAAACTGAGTATATGAGATGTGACTTCGGCACTACTACTCGGGAGGAGGAAGATATTAGTTTGGAAGGTCAAGTAGTGCCTAGGAAGGATACCTTTCGATATTTAGGATCAATGCTACAGAGAGACGGGGATATTGATGAAGATGTTAGCCATAGAATCAAAGCAGGATGAATGAAGTGGCGATAAGCATCTGGTGTCCTATATGACAAAAATGTACCACAAAAGCTAAAAGACAAGTTTTATAGGACGACGATTAGACCTGCTATGTTGTATGGTGCAGAATGTTGGCCTACGAAAAGACGACATGTTCAACAGATAAGTGTCGCGAAAATGCGTATGTTGCGTTGGATTTGCGGTCATACAAGAAGGGATCGAGTTCGGAACGATGATATACGTGATAGATTAGGGGTAGCACCAATTGAAGAAAACCTTGTCCAACACCGGTTGAGATGTCCAACGGAGAACTCCAGAGGCACCGGTGCGTAGTGGAATCCTAAGCCAGGATAGTAACGTGAAGAGAGGCAGAGGAAGACCGAAGTTGACTTGGGTAGAGACAATAAAAGGAGACTTAAAAGGACAGAATATACCCAAAGACTTAGCCTTAGATAGGAGTGCTTGGAAGACAGCTATTCACGTGCCTGAACCTTGATTGCTTCTGCTGAGTTTCAACTCTAGCCTACCCCAACTTGTTTGGGACTTAAAGGCTTTGTTGTTGTTGTTGTTGAGTCTCACCTTCTGTGCTCTTCTGTTAGCCATAGTATCAGGTTGCTTCTGTCTAGATAATTCTAGCTCATCCTCTGGAATAAGCTCCAGCACTTCAGATAGAGTGATGAATTCCTGTAGAGCGCAAAAGGATCTGTTCCTAATCCTATCCTATACTCTTATAAAGCTAAGCCCCACTCGAGATTTCTCTCAACATGCAAGCTATCAACATCAACAATCCACTAGAGTTTACAATTATAACCAACTAGCACATGTAATTATGATAGTTATCTCTTCATCCACTAACATGTATTTAGTTGTCCACATAGATGTGTCAAACCATTCCCGAAAATTAATTTAAGATAGTTTCATTCATATAACTATATATAAATATAAATAGTCTAAATTATCTGGAATCCCCGCAGCAACGCGCGGAGTATTCTCCTAGTTATTAATACATGAGAAACAGGTGACATGATGACAGAGAACTACCATGTGGGACATCTCTTACAAAAAACTGCTTCTAGAAAAACAATGTGACGTGGTAAATCACTAACCTTCAAATGGTCCTGTGATTCTTGAAGAATTGGGACCCGATCCTCATGTGCTATCTTCTCAGTCATTTCCGCAAGGTAGTATGGGACCTAAAATTCCAACAAGAGATCAGAGACATAATAATAACCTAACAAATGACGAATAAGTGAATCACCGAAACCTCCCTAGTACCCCACTATGTAACCCTTTAATTAGCTAATAAAAATTACTAATTAGTGATATATTTATTTATTATATTTTCTTTGTGTTAGTCTTTCTTTCGTATCGCAAAATAAATATTAATTTGGTTATTATTTATACTCTTACTAACTTAATACTCCCTCCGTTCTAAATTATAAGTCGCTTTGACTTTTTTTGGTTCATCCATTTTATTATGTATCTAGACATATTATTATGTACCAAAAAAGTCAAAGCGACTTATAATTTAAAACAGAGAGTATATATATATATATATATACACACACACACACACGCACATATTTTATCAATTTTATCATATGTGGTTATCATTGGTATAGCAAAACGGCACCGGTCAAATCGCTCCGTCCCTGTGTTCACGTGCCTGCACAAGCACAGTTCAGTGTACCTTCCTCTATCTCTCCTGAATCCTGATGGATGTTTCCTTTCCTCTCTCTCTCCTGAAGGATGTCGTGGCGGCCGGAGACTTGGCCGGCGTCAATATTTGTGGCCGGGCCAGATCGGAGCGGCCGGATCATCCGGACCGTAGACCACCGCGTCCTGCTCTGTCTGCAGTCTGCACTGAAAAGATGAGCAGAGCTAGTAATAAACGAGTAGTACGAGTATATGCATAGACAGTGCAATATAACCAGGCGGAGAAAGATTAACTTTGCACCGAACTGTCATGCTTCCATTAACATTACAACATCATCAGTACAACAGAAGTAAACAAAGGCCGTAGCAGCTCCGGAAGAGCAGCGGCGGCGGCGGCACACAGTTCCTACAATACAGGCACCACCTGTGCCAGCAACAGCCCAGCCCAACACTGGCTTCACAAACAAACCACCTGCGATCTCGCCTGGCGAGAGATCAAGCGGCAGGATCATCTTTGGGGGCCTTGTTGCGCTGCACAGGACGCCACTCCATCTTCCTTCCCCTCTGACCCTGCTGCTGCCGGCCGACGCTCCTCATCTGGTGCTGCCACAAGTTCTGGTTCCTCTGCATGCTGCCACGGTTCCGCTGCTGGTTTTGCCCCTCGGCCTCGTTCTTCTGATTGCCACGGCCGCAGCCATTCCAATTGCTGCTGCTGCCACCGCCGCCACCTCCACCGTTCCAATTCCTGCCAGCTCCACCACTGACGCCACTGATCCATATCCTGCCACCGCCGGGCAGCATCCTTGCAGTCCCAGATGACGGGTGGCCTGGATCCACCCCCTGCTGCTGCCAGTTGTTGGATGGTCTACCTTCATGCAAGTTATTGTTACTGTTGTTTGGTGTGCAGGAAGGCTGGGCTCCGCGGACTGGATCTGGTATTTGAATTCCCTGGCCTCCCCAAGCAGGGTCAGGTGTCGGATTAGCTGGTTCCCCCCATCCAGTGGGTTTCAGATTAGGAACCGGCTGTCCCCATCCTGTGGGTATCAGATTGCCTATCGGTGCTCCCCAACTCATGGGTGTCAGGTTGTCCATGCCTCCCCAACCCAGGTCGGCTACCAAATCCAGGCCAGCTATCTTATCGAGGCCAGCAACCAACTCCGGGTCAACTGTGCAGTGGTTATCGACCTCATCGATGTATATATCAGGGTCTAGCACAGGATCCTCATAAGGTTCGCCAAAATATTTTGCCCTGAACCTTTCCTTTGCGTCCTCAAAATTCTTGAGCGCTCCTGAATCATCCCAGTCCATGACGTTTTTGAATAATATTTCAATAAATCGCTTGTTTTCGCAGAAGGTCTCCCAAGGAATGCCGTAAGCGTTGCGGCAGAATTCTCTTTCCCATAATGGGACTGGGCGGACCTTGTCCCCTGCGCATATGAAAAAATGGCTATCAGAATTCATGGTAGCACCACGGCAATGCAGAAAGACAAAAGATTCCCTGATGTACGGCATTCAGCAATCTGGAAGAACATAAATAGAATTGTCTTATAGCTAGATTAATTAATATTCCAACATGCAAATTTGGAAGACACCAGACTGAAATTTTAAATTAGTTCAGTAAACCAAATAGCCCAGAGATAAAAATTGTTACAATCATCCATGTTTTCGACTGCAGAGAATATTTGAATTGATCCATAATAAAGAAAGATAGCTATTATGTGGTCACTCAAGGTGTTGTCTAGACACATAAGTCATCAAACCAGCTCTTGTACTTGTTACGTTATCTGAGAAAACAAAAGGTGATGTCCTGCCATTATAATTTCATTGGCGGTGCTAGCTTTACATGTTGGCCGTGTGCCGCTCTCTAATTACCAGAAGGGATTGTTGTTTCCAAGATATGCTGACCTCTGCACCAGTAATGCTTGTTTCAGTAGGGAAATGGTGCCGATCATTTTGTTCTAAAAAATGATAAATAAACTACAACAAACTCTTCCAATATTTTAGAAACAAAAGTGGACAACTACACATATTACTGAAATAGTTAATGAAACCCCCCCAGGCAGCCATGATGTAAGAAATTAATGGCAATGAGAAGTTTCCAACACTGAAAGTGGAAAATCGAAATGCAGTTAAAAGGAAGAAGATCAAGAAAAGAAAAAAGTATGATTGCAAGAAACAAGCCGAGGTTCTATCTTTCATGTGCTTGTTCTGTTAGAAGAGCAATTTCCCACTATGTCGATGCTCTGGTGCTATGATGATGTGCTGTAACTTTATTTTGGTTCCAACACAAAAGTAAGTTTCCTAAAATTTGCACAAATCGAGAATGATAAGGGAAACCCTAACCTTAAAACCAAAACCATTTCCAGAAAGGGTAAAACTTAGCTTAACCATACAGCCCAACCCAACATCCTAGGATTACTATCTTCTGACGTTCTGAGCCTATAGCTACATGGTGCTTATACCCTCTTACAACACTCAAGATTAGGATATAAACTCATCAATCATACGGATGGTCTTCCACTTGCTCTTATTCATAAGAATGGAGATCAAGGGTGTGAAAGAAACATCAGACAGTAACACACGTAGCATGCTAAATCTACAACTAAAACATACGGATTGTCAACATCTACCCGGCAGGACCAAAACACTCGTGCGATCCATATCCGGCAGGCAAATAATCACCGCATAGAGACACTAGAAGACAAGTAAATAAAATGGAATAAAACTCACGGAATCACCGGTAGGCAAATAATCACCGCATGGAGACACTGGAAGGCAAGTAAATAAAATGGAATAAAACAAAAAGAGAATTATGAGAAGAGAAAGGAATTTATTGGAATATCACCACGCAATGATCATTATCGTGATCCAAATCTCGTTTGTCGTCCTTCGCGTTGCGTGTTGACAACAAATACTTTTTTCTCTTCTCTTCTATCTATATCTATCTACAACTAAAACATACGGATTGTCAACATCTACCCGGCAGAACCAAAACACTCATGCGATCCATATCCGACAAGCAAATAATCACTACATGGAGACACTGGAAGGCAAGTAAATAAAATGGAATAAAACTCACGGAATCACTGGCAGGCAAATAATCACCGCATAGAGACACTGGAAGGCAAGTAAATAAAATAGAATAAAACGGAAAGAGAATTATGGGAAGTGAAAGGAATTTATTGAAATATCACCACGCAATGATCATGATCGTGATCCAAATCTCGTTCGTTGTCCTTCGCGTTGCGTGTTGACAACAAATACTTTTTTTCCCATAAAATGAATTATTGCCATGCCTCATGTGGGCTAGGATATTGTAAGTCCGAGTATACATGTTTTGGCAAGGCAGAGCATGGATAAATTCAATTCGATGCCTGGCAATAAATTTTCAGCCTTTGAGGCAACTGATGTTTGTCGTAACTTTTAGACAACAAGCTCCAAGCCTAGCTTTTATTTCAGATTCATTACGATAATGAATGTGTTTCTAGACATTATCATGGTATAATACATGTGAAAAATTGAATTGATATATTCTTGATTTTGACTTGGCTAACAAACATCTCATTCAATTTATGTTGCACCCGTTGCAATGTACGGGCACTCACCTAGTAAGGGGAAACATTCATAATTCTGAGTTTGACCCAAAAATGGCAACATTGCTTCTAAAGGTAAGTATCTATCTCCTACACAGGTCATTCATTTAATGGTAATATAAATAGTAAGAAAAAAAGTGAAAATGTGTCTTACAGCATATCATAACTTTGAGGCCATATTGTTGCTTGGAAAGAAAAAAAAAGGTACAGACACCATGTGTGGGACCAATGGTAATCAGTAATTCCATTGGCAATTGTTACGATATGTCAACGGACATCAGTTACTTATTACCCAGGACAGAATAAGCAACTAGGCGTTACAACAAAGTGCGCAAAACGACAAAGTATACAAATCAAAGATGGCGCGAAAGGCGCAAAGTGAGCCATGGATCCGGAAGATCCTAGCCATTGAATCCATAGCGCGCAACGGGCATTTCAGTACTTGAAATCGAACGCAGTACATAACGGATACTAGCACTTCCATGCATCTTCAAAATACTACGCACTGTGTAGAGTTGCAGACTGGACTGTGTCTGAAAAGATGTTTTGAATCCCCACCTGTACAAGTACAACACTGCTATCTCGCAATTGCAGTGCCCTCCAAATTCCTATTCCCCCCAAAAAGAAAAGGATGTCCCCAATAGATGTGATAATCATGCAGAGATAAAATTTCTGGCATCTCATCGCGTAGTGGAAAGAACAGTTCATATACATGAGGAAGCATACAGCAACAGGCATGTTTAACCAGTAATAACTCTGATCCTAAGCTTGAATCAGTATCCAAATCATCTGATAAACAAAGAGTAAGGAGTAGATCTAGACATCGAGTAAGTTCAAATCCGATCGCAACCCAACAGACTACGGATGATACCACCCAAATCGGAACATCGGGTTCAGAGAGAGGGGGAAGAATCCGTCCGTACCGTTATCAGGCCGAGGCAGAGGAGGACGCGATATGCCGACGGAGTGCTCAGGGTCGCTATTCACGTCCCTCGACCGATTCCAGGCCGCCATCGTGAGGAGGAAGAGGAGGATCACCCCGCCCCAACTCCACGAACGGCTCACCGGAGCACCGGACGGCACCAGACGGAGCCACCCCAATGGCGAGCAACCGGAATCCGCCGCTCACAGAACAACCTCGCGGGACTGCCCGTGCCTATCCTGGAGGGGGAGTATATCGACGCCAGCTGAGTGCAGAAAAGGCAAGCGAGGTGCTGCCTGCGC
This sequence comes from Miscanthus floridulus, assembly GCF_019320115.1. Classification (NCBI taxonomy): domain Eukaryota; kingdom Viridiplantae; phylum Streptophyta; class Magnoliopsida; order Poales; family Poaceae; genus Miscanthus; species Miscanthus floridulus. Next base: position 19,686,898 of record NC_089594.1, on the reverse strand, counting down.
GGCGAGCGCGTGAGGCACGAGGAAGACGACGCCGAGAATCCGAAACTGAAACCGGCGCGGAAACGTGCGGCGATCGGCCAAGGGCGGTGCCTTGCGAGATGAGATTCCGGAGAAAGTAGGAAGCGGCCCAGTAGGAAGCGGCCCAGGAGGAGACGCGGGAACGGACGGACCTGGTCGACGGCGTGGAGCCGTGACGCCCCGCCGAGGAAGGACGGCGGCGGGAGGCCGGCGTCGCCTTCCGCCGCCGCGTGGTTGAGCCGCATTTGCGACTGCGTCCTGTCGCCCGCCTCCTCCACCATCCCGATCGGGCGGGGTCGCCCAGATGCGAGTGAGAGATTGGCGGTAAAACCCTAGCGCGGCCAGCAGCAACGTGGCGGGGGATTGGGGACGGAGAAGAAGAACGAGGCCGACATGCTGCCAGAATGTTCTCCATGGTTCAGGGGCACGCACCTATGCGCCGTTATAAAAAAAATCAAATTACTCCATCCGTCACAAACTATGTATGGCTTTTGGTTTTCATATCACAAGTTTAACTCAATTTATAGAAAATATGTACAATATTTATATTTTTTAAAAAATTTATTAAAAGATTAGATTCAAAGATTTTTCCAATAATACCAATTATGTACTGTAAATATTAGTATTTTTTAATATATATTTTGTCAAAGTAGTTTCTCAAAAAGCTAAAACGATAGATATTTTTTGGATGGAGTGTTGGGGGCGTGCCCTGCCTATGGGCACTCTGAGAGGCTCAATCGCCGTCCTGGTTTCTCGTGGAAACAGAATAACGGGAGTTGGGCTCCGGCGCGCTCAGCATTTTGCTATAACGAAATGCGAGCGGGCTGGCCATGTGTGATAAGAAGGATGTGTCGAGTCCCCTTCTCGCCACAGCAAAGTGAGGGCGGCACTTGCCGTCCCATCCGCAGGCACCCCTTTTCGCTATAGCGGAAAGGTGGACTCTACGGCCGGGGCCGAGCCGTGTCTAGTTCTTTTCCTTTTCGCTCTAGCGACCGGCTCGCTGGCAAATCTGGTTATTCGCTTAGGCGGATAGCTGTTGGTAAGTTTGGTTAATCGTTTCTGCAGGTTTCGCTAAAGGAGGGCGTGCAGTCGGTCATGGCTATTCGCTTAGGTGAATAGCCATTAACAGTTTGGTCGATCGTTTCTGCAGGTTTCGCCAAAGGAGGGCGCGCAGTCGATCATGGCTATTCACTTAGGCGAGTAACCATTAACAGTTTGGTTGATCGTTTCCACAGGTTTCGCCAAAGAAGGAGCTGGCTACCTTCGCGTGCCCAACGGTTTCTGCCCACCGGGGCCCGTCCGGTCGATTGAACAGGTGACATGAGGCGGAGCCGGTCGGGTCTTGCTCAGTCGGCGCTATCTGAGGCAGGCGGGGGCTCTAGATGGTGAACGAGTGCCAAGGTTGCGGGAAATATTCTGCGAATTTGTAGTAGTTCAGTGGGCATTTACGTCCAATGGAAAGCCCATGGGCATATATAAATAGCCCCTGTTGAGGGAATATAAGGGGAGAACAAATTCAATGAAATCGTTCTTCTTGTTTCGCTCAAGTCTCACTCTACCCATTTCTCGTGCTTGATTTCGCTTGAGCGGCAACCGGTGTTCGAAGGCCTTGGTTCAGAACAACATTGGCTCCCACCATGGTTGTTGCTCGAGCTTATCATGGCACCAAAGAAGTAGAAGACGAATAAAGCGAGAACATCCGTGACTGCAACCGTTGTGGCAGCAGCGGAAGCAGCCGCACTATGAAACCACCGGCGCCGCAGCCGCATATCAATGATATCATAGTGCCAGGAGGGTGAGAGCAAACGCTGGAGGGCGACGTTAAAGAAGTCGAGATCGACCAAAATGGCGATGAGGTCGAAGAAGATTAAGATGGCAAGATCACTAAGCAAGCTAGAAACCTAAAGACGTTGAATCAGTACTAGCAAGACATCCTCAGACTCTAGAATGAGAAGGAGCAGCTGCTCAGGCAAGCCGCTGCCCATAATAGAGTCGAACAGACATAGAGGGCGATTAGGGAAGTCGAAATCCAGAGGGATAGATTGGCAAGAGAAATTCAAGGACTACATGGAGCAGGAGCAGAAGATGCCATTCGTGCTGGCGGAAACATCATAATACCATATGACAATCTTTTGGAAGAAGACAAAAGTGCATATGACCCTACTTCACCCTTGTTGAAAGAACTCCAGCCGTATCCATGACCAGCCGGCTACAAGCCTTGCATTCCAATTTTCAACGGAAAGACAAACCCGAGAAAGTTCCTTGCGAGTTATGAAACCACGGTAACGTCAGCCGGGAGAGACGCTCAAATCCTCGCAAAGTCACTCATCATGGTAGTTGAGGACATCGCACATGATTGGTATACCTCACTGAAGCCTTTATCTATCAAGTCCTGGGGCCAAGTCAGAGCAGAGCTGGTGTCCACTTTCTAAGGATACCACCCAGGAACGAAAACAATGAGAGATTTGCTAAGATGCATCTAGAGAGATGACGAATCCTTGTCTGAGTTTTTGGAGAGATTCATTTAGACCAAAGCTTAGGTTCCGAATGCGCTAGAGGAGACGGTTATAGCAGTAGCCGTGGAAGGATTGCCATAAGCCAGTGTGCAGCTCATTTCGCTATGAATTATCCCACTTCTATAAGGGAGCTGTTTGAGGTGATGAGACAATATGCAAGATCAGATGATGACTTGAAGAAGCGAAAAGTGACAAGAACTTTGTAACACCCCAGGTGTTTGCCACCAGTTAAGCAATGGGTTTGAGCTAAAACATGGTATATTAAGTGATGATGAAGATGTCAAGGTCAAACCTATAGAAACGAGCCCCAACCTAAACTTGGATATTGCACCTGTGCTCGCCTATAGACCCCTTTTCAAGATATATGCTTGGGTGGTGTGATTGGAATATCTTCATGTGTCTCACATCAATACCCATCTATATTGATCCATGGAAAAGTTTCGTGAAGTTTGGAATCAAGAAGTCACATGAAATGACGAGTTATGTCCTTGCTTGAATAATTTTATAAAGCGAATGGAATTCTTGATCATCAACCAAATCTTGCAACCTTGCCCAAATGACTCTAGATGAACTCTACAACAAAAGTCATGAAAGGTTCATGTTGAGCAAATGCCAAGAAAATGCCACAATGGGTCACAACGGATAATTTAAGCTTTATCGTGGTCCTTCTTTGATCAAAGTAGAACTATAGCTTCTGCACCTGTTATGAAGTTGGGCCTTTAATAAAAGTTGAAGTTTGAGTGGAGTAGAACAAACTTTGTTTTTGGACCCAGAGCCAGATCAACTTGGAACTAAGTCAAATCGAGGCTCGAACTTTGAGTTGACAGCTGTTTTCAGTACTTAGAAAATTTTCTAAGTCTGGAATCCATTGTCATCGCTGTTGGCATTCCGCGTTCTCCGAAATTCATTAAGCAACTTGAGTTGGTCCAAAAAGAGAAGTTGAAGGTTATACTATGGAGAAGAGCATGCAAAAAGTTGCACTAAGTTTGACCGAGTTTTGACCTCCGAAAGTGAATTTCCGTGACCATTATCAAGGCGCTGACACTGACAGTTTGTGGCCTAATTACCCGCTGTTGAAGAGCTCTAATGACCTTGGTCTCTAAATGAAAAATGAAGAGCAGTTCGTGGGCTACAAACTTCATTTTTGGCCCAAGGACTGATTCGGCCTGGAAGTGGCCCAAATTGGCTCCCCACGTCGCCCTCGCCGGTGCCTGCCACCTGTTCGACAGAACGCCAACGTGGTCGCCATGCACCAGAGCACGTCCCGCCATGGCCGACGCGCGTCCTACCTCGTGCCACGCGCTGCTGTACGCCCTTCTCCTCCGTAACAGAGCGCCAGGGCTGCCCCGTCCCTCTCCGTCCCTTCTCACTCTCTCTCGCTCGCGCTCTGGCCGCACCAGAGCGATGCCGCCATGGCCGCCGCTGCCGAAGCTCCATGGCCGCCTCGTTTCAGCTTCGGCTTTTCCTCAGGCCCCACCAACCTCGCCTACTCCTTCCTCCATTCGCGCCGCACCTTCCCATCGAGCTGTTTCGCCGGCTTCGCTCCTGCAGCTCGCCGCCACCGGCGCCGCCGTCGCGGCTGCAGCTGGCGTGCGTGGCCGGGCCACCTTGAGTCGTCTCCGGCCAAGCTGAGAGCCTCAGTGGATGCGCGGGGACCCCCTGATGCTGCGCCGCCACCCCATCGCCGCCGGCGAGCTTCCTCCGGCCGGCAACAGCAAGCCCGGCGGGCTCCTCTGCTTTGAACCCCGTCAAGGACCTCGCGCAGCAATTCGACTAAAGTGAGGGGTGTAACTGCAATGTCATAGACTCAGGTGAATAGTGCCGTAGGACTGGTTTGTAATTATTTTGCAGGAACTTTGGAAATTCATAGTAAATCGTAGAAAATTCGTAAAATAGTAAATGAGGACTTTTTGGAATCCTTGTGAAATTCTCTATGCACTAGATCTATAATATTACATGTTTTACTTTAAAGTTTTAGCTGTAAAAATATATTTATGCAGCTAGGTTTGTAATACTAGTGGTATTTGTCTTTTTCATAACTGTAGATCTAGGGCTCCAAATGGAGTGAAATTTTTGTGGCACGCTACTCATATGATAGTTGATGTGTGATAAAAATTTCATGAGTATTGGATGAAGTATGAGTGAGTTATTGGTTTATCTTGCTCTCACATGAATTCTTGCTTTAGCAACTTGTCTTTTTCGTAGAGGTTGCTATACATATCCAAATGGAGTGAAATTTATACAGTAGACTATTAAGAGGATATGTGAGCCACTGTAATTTTTGTAGAATTTATTGTATACTTTTGGTATATGTTCATTAAGTCACCTTATTATCTAAAATAAATTAAGAAATGCATTAAAATAATTTATTTGGTCATGAACACTAGGTTTTCTGGTGTTCTTTAGTCATGTGTGACATGTTGGTAAAGTTGGTTTTGCCCAATTATGTATTTGCAACATAAGTTAATAATTATTTTCTTGCCGATGTGGTTTATGGACAGATCTGGGAACTTAGCAAAGTTCTTCATGATAATGTGCTTTGTTGTGAAACTTGTTTATACAAAAGTTGTAGATAATTCATGTATCTAGCTTCTATTAAAATTTGGTGTCATTTGGCCAAGTAGTTTAAGAGTTATAGCTGTTTAAAGTTGGGTTTCAGAAATGGCTGCTTTCTGTCAATTGTAGACCAGTTTCTGTAAATGGGTATATTTGACTTAGTTAACTTGAGAATCATGCTGAGATGATTAAAGATGAAATGTAGATAATTTCCTAAGCTTTCCAGAATGTCTTGTTTCATATCATTTGGATTTATAAAACTCCAGATATGATTGATTTATGAAGCTGCTGTTTGCAAGTCCAGAAATTGGCATATTCCGGTTATAGTTGTTGCTTCACCTTGACTTGCTTTGCATGTTGCTAAGTGTGGTTCACGTCCTTGGTAATTAAGTTAAATACACCTGAGATCTTGTGAGACTTATGTGCCATGTATAATATTCTTTGTTATCTCAGCATGATAGATTGTGTGATGTTAAGTTAAGCATCGCAAAGTACTTAAGTGTGTTTAGTGTAAACGATACTTGTCTTGCTTGCTATTTGTGATGCGTCTCATGGTACTATTCTTCATATTCCTACACTTGCATCTTGCATCTCATCTAGGTACGCTAGATGAACCACGTGAAGAACATGATGTTGAAGCCGAACCCGAAGACGATGTATGGAGGATCTATCCCGAAGATGGAAGGACTAAGCGAATGCTAGGACCTGAGACATCACCAGGACGGTGCAAGTTAACTGAACTGACTTGTGGCGGATCCCAGGCAAGCCCCGGAGCATTATAAGTCTCCTACTTTATAAAAGCAATTCTTTCTATATATATGAGTTTATATATATTGTTGCATTAAGTTGTAGGAGTTGATTGAAACCGTTGATGCATTTATTACTATCCTTGCCTACCTTACTACCATGTTACCCTGTTAGGTCAGGATCGAATAACTGCTTAGCCTTGCTTAGACCGGTAGCGATCGGTGATATCCGGTCACCTACATTATAGGTGGTTACTGGAAGAATTTAGCTATGGAAAGAATGATATCCTGGAATTAACCATATGTGATGGATAATTGGAGACCGGACGGAAAAAGTTGGAGGTAACCAGACAGGGTTCTGGGGTGCTGTTAGTTTCCGTCTGTGTCGATTAAGGACCGATCGTTGTTGGCCCTCGAGTCATGTTGAACGCATGCCTTACATTTAGCTGGCCGGATAAAGTACCTTCCGACCGCGAAGCTGGGAGATTTTTCGGGCCGAGTAGATTGCCCGCAGCGCACTGTGCCGGAGCAGGTGTGGTAGGACACGGGGGCGAGATGATAAGACCAAAGTGCAGTCGGTCGGCCCCCGGGTACATGTGGTTCCTGGCAAACTCGAGATTCCTGGAAAGTTGACTCGGTGATCAATATCTCACTTTAGCGGGTGAGTGAGGTTTGTGTAAGGAATAAATCACCAGCTGGTTAGGAATCGATTCGAATCGCCATCGCTCCTGGATAGTGAGCACTTGACTCGAGTTACTTCATCGTAGTAATTATTATGGAACAATGATGGTTATCTGGATGGTACGGGATATGCTAAATCTAAATTGGTAACTGGATGTTATTGGTTAATCAAGTGATTGCTATAGTACAGGTGCTTACCTAGATGGATAGGTTATAATAAAGATGATGCAAAGTATTTACAAATGGTTTATTCATGATAACATATGCTTTTCGCAAACGAGTCAGCTAGCCTACTAAAGAAAGCCTTGCATGATCCTTGGTGTCACTTTATTTCTGGTTTACGACGGGTAAGTCTGGCTGAGTACATTCGAGTACTCAGGGTTTATCCCACCTTGTTGCAGGTGATGTTCTTGACCTGTTGATGATGGTGGCTAACCACCGGTGGGCTCGGTGATTCTATACTTACTTCTCATCTATATGCTTTTGTCGGATGATGTCACTTATGCTAGCACTATATTTGGAACTTATATTAATGTAATCATTTGAAAGCTATGTTGTTTTCACTAAGCGGTTTTGAAACCCAAACTTGTACTATTATTTGTTAACCCCTTTGTAATATTATTTCCGCTGCAACTCGATGTATGTGATGTGTATTTGCTTAATCACGCGATCTTGGTTGTGATGTTGATTTACCGAGGTCTTTCGGGACACTCGGCGGACTACCGGGTTTATATGAGTGAAAGTATGGGTGTGTCAACGTGTTAGCGGGGACAACCGTACTTGATCTTGTATAAATTGGGCGGTTCTGTCACAGCTGGTATCAGAGCGAGATTAAGCATAATACTGTCAGGTACATAGTTTTAAAAGCTAAGTTTTGGTTTTAAAAGGTCTATTTTAACTAAAACTTCAGCTACAAGCAAATTTGTCAAAACTTATTCGCAAAACTATGCTAGCGACATCTTCCTTTATGCCCAGTTAAGGACTATTAGGTGGCTATCTAAGTACTAACTTTAAGGGATGTACTTTATTGCAATTTTTCTTTCGTCGTCCATATGGCGTGCTATTGTATGGATGCTATTCGCTTGAATAGTACTGTATGGATCAATTGCCTCTACGCCCAGGTAAGTGTGAGTTGTGAGAGTATGACCGTCCAACTGTCGGTCTAGGGGAGAGTTAGCTGTGGTTACTGGAATATTTACATGTTACACACATGTATATATGAAGGTACTTAATTGTGGGTAGATCTGTCGGGTAGCTATGGATATCGAAGTATATACATCTGGGGATGTATATATGGAGAGTATCTTAGTTTACTGTTTTCATTGTGCGCTTATTTATCTCTTGTGGGGATGGGCTGCAATGAATTTGCCTGCAGGTACGCTAACCACGAATGCGTAGATTGAATGTAGCTGACGACTAACTATATACCGAGAGAGTACGTGTTATGCCACCGACATAGAACGTGATTGCCACCTTAGGCTGGCAATTTCATGAGGACGAATAGGACGAGCATGCATCATGATTGTGCTTGTGCATAAATATGCTTCCCTTCCTTTGTTCTAAGTACTAAGTAACTTGTGGTCGATGTATTGCACTATCTTCCTTGTGTGGAGTTAAACAAGAATGCCGTGTTCCATGTTGTTTGAATAGGAAGTGCTTGAGAAAAGTGTGTGCTTAGCCTTGCTAGAAATAATTGTGGTTACATGCTTAATGTCCTCTAGTTTAGCCAAGTGGTGGATATGTATGCTTGTTATCTAATTAGTGCCATAGTTATCACCCCTTTTGTCCTCGGTAAGCATACGAGTGTTGAAGAGCGCTATCCTAGAACCACGTCCAAGTTTTGGTAATCACTTGGTGGACACAAGACGTATATGGAAATTCGGCAAGAAGTCCCCTGCTCAGTTGTCCTTGGAAATTAAGCTATGCTCTCTTGCGTTGTGTTTTGATTTTCGGATCCCCTGCTTGTTGACTCCTAACCTTGTGACTACCTTTGTTTGCTATCCCTCCTTCGCATAGTGCTTGCTCCTATGCAACCCAATTTATGCCATGTGAGATTTCTTGTGGGTTGTATGTTCAGTAATGGTGCCACGATTAGCGATCTATGGTGCCGCGACGAAACCGAGAGCCTCCTGTGGGTGCACACACAAGGCTGTGCTGCTCGGCACGCGCTGGTATCAAGGTTTCTAGTCATGATCCATTGCAGAACTACACCAATATGTTATTCTCACTTGAGCTCTTCCTTGGTTATCTCTCCTTATCATGTTAAGAGATCTATATGCAGAACTAGATGCAATAGGACTTCCTTCTGGAGTAGTCCAACGGTTAACCTTTGAAGAACAGGTCACTAACAGGAACATAAATAGACTGCAAGAGGTGGTAGACAAGTGACTCTACTCGACGTGACTGTCCCTATAATGACGTCGATCATCTAGTGAGCAACTTATGTCATTTTCATTGGATCAGAAAGGTGCACCACACTTAAGGTTAAACAAGTTATCAGTCGGATGATAAATGGACCAGGATATTATGTGCTGTGATAGGTCACCTGATATATATGAGTTCCTGTCCAAGTTCGCAATCTTTAGGTGCATAAGGATCACGTAGACGAACCGACCTTCTTTGGTGTGACCCCTTTCTGCAGACTTCAATGGCGACCATCTATAGGCTTTGACCACAATTTTTATTATCAAGAGTGAAGATTCGGAACCTTTTTAGTGTTGAGGGACAACTGAGTTGTTACCAGTAGGAAAGTTAGTCTTCAGTTAGGTAACGACTATTTGGTAACTATGAAGGCCAGATTTCACAGAACAATGTTGATCAAGGAAATAGCAAACCTGGCCCCGCAATGCAGGTGCTACTTCTTCTCCAAATGTGCTATCCAGTCAATTCTATCTTTGACAATCACGTATATAGTACAAGACGTTGTATCGGCTAGGTAGGAGCTAGCAAAAGCACGTCCCTAGTTTTTAGTCAGCATCTTTGTGCCCCAAGGTGCCAATTACACATGTGTCCGGACTCTATTGGATGAAGTGCCGAAGGATATATAGGAATGGTTCCTTGTTAATATAGAAATGCCCTGCATGTGGAATAATGTTTTGTGCCCTGCGAAAACAGCCCACAAGTCCAATGCTTGTGCATAGTCAAGTTGGTGTCTAGAACGATGGTTGAAGTGTTACTAGAGAAGCATGTAAGGAAAACTCTAGCCTCCATCCTCAGCTAGAGAAAGGCTATTGCTGCTATGAGAAAGATTATAGAGTGCAAAACACACATCTCAATGTGCGAAGCGAAGAAAAGAGAGGACACGAAATCTGTCCAGATTTTGTGGCACTAAACCGGTTATCTTCAAGCCGGCGGTTAGTGACTCAAACGAAGTTGGATTGACCCCAAACTTGGTGATCTCATTCCTTGCTTAAGGCCCTACAATGTCTTAAGTTGGTTTGAGCATTGGCTGAGTAAAACGTCGGATTTGAGAGATATCTTGTCAAGCTCGGTTTGCTGCCATTTTAGAACAGAGCAGTTTTGGTAGATGAATTGTTTGGATGGTCAAATGGTGTCCATTTGAGTTGAATTTTGGTGAGTAGTTAGAAGACCCATGGATCTATATGCCCACCAAAATTTGTGCATATTGAAGCAGTAGTTTGTGAGATATGAATAGAAAACAAAAGGGTACAGAATCTGCAATTCTGTTGTGACTGCGATCATCATTTGCATTAAACGGTTGTGTTTGTAATTCATGCCAAGAAATTACAACTTGTAGGTGTATTGCTGATTAGACAACCCTCCATACCCTTGAGAAGACTAATTGCACCCCTATGTGCCTTGCCTTTGCCCTCTTAGATCAGCAATGCGTGAGCAGTCAAGGTGTTCTAGAAGTCAAAAATTGTGCCCTTGCAATTCGAAAGCAATTGGAAAGATGTCAAACCGCAGATTTTTGGATTATGGTTTTTGAGATATTGATTGGCCTTGGAATGGAAGTCTCGAAGACAAATGTAGTAAGAAGGCTGGTTTTGCTACGATGCAAGTCAACCCAACTTGTTGTGCAACTGCACCACGAAGGCAAATTGTGCTCAACCTGCTTGGTAGTGAACTAGTCCCTAGTTTTGTGATTACTTGCAACTTGTGTTGTCCTCCAAGTCTCGCTAACATCCTTCTACGTCAATGGTTCTCCAATGCTGACATGCCTTTGGTACCTTATATGTGTTTTTACCCAAGAGGTTGCATCAGATCCAACCTAGATCACTGTTGCAACTTGGATACGAAGGCTCCCTAAGGAATGATCATCGAGAACGTTGAGCCGACAGAGTCAGCTACTATGTTTACCACTCACTCAGCAGACTCAGACCATACAATATTGTTATCAGAGAAAGAGAACTGCACACATGGAACCATTGCAACGAGTATCCTTCAGAAGATTATCATCTAGTGCAAAGTCCATAAGGTCTGTGCTATATCCACTTGGGAAGTAGATGCTGCAAGTATTTAGTCTACGTTTGTATCGCTCTTCGTACATCAAGGACGAAGTACGTAGGACATTGCTATCTTGGATTCCTCCCAAAGTAACAATACATCATGAAGGCCAACGAAGGAAATTCTTCAGACAAAACTTACTACAAAGGACAAGTATCAGAAAGTGTCTTGACCAAATTAGCCTCTCTTATGCTTGAAGCTATGTAGCCTAAAGCTCTGGCTGATATTGGAAACTGGTAGCATGTCTCTCTTCCACAAAAGTCTTTCGTCCTGAATCTCGGGACGCGATTCTTTTAAGGGGGGAGGGCTGTAACACCCCAGGTGTTTGCCACCAGTTAAGCAATGGGTTTGAGCTAAAACATGGTATATTAAGTGATGATGAAGATGTCAAGGTCAAACCTATAGAAACGAGCCCCAACCTAAACTTGGATATTGCACCTGTGCTCGCCTATAGACCCCTTTTCAAGATATATGCTTGGGTGGTGTGATTGGAATATCTTCATGTGTCTCACATCAATACCCATCTATATTGATCCATGGAAAAGTTTCGTGAAGTTTGGAATCAAGAAGTCACATGAAATGACGAGTTATGTCCTTGCTTGAATAATTTTATAAAGCGAATGGAATTCTTGATCATCAACCAAATCTTGCAACCTTGCCCAAATGACTCTAGATGAACTCTACAACAAAAGTCATGAAAGGTTCATGTTGAGCAAATGCCAAGAAAATGCCACAATGGGTCACAACGGATAATTTAAGCTTTATCGTGGTCCTTCTTTGATCAAAGTAGAACTATAGCTTCTGCACCTGTTATGAAGTTGGGCCTTTAATAAAAGTTGAAGTTTGAGTGGAGTAGAACAAACTTTGTTTTTGGACCCAGAGCCAGATCAACTTGGAACTAAGTCAAATCGAGGCTCGAACTTTGAGTTGACAGCTGTTTTCAGTACTTAGAAAATTTTCTAAGTCTGGAATCCATTGTCATCGCTGTTGGCATTCCGCGTTCTCCGAAATTCATTAAGCAACTTGAGTTGGTCCAAAAAGAGAAGTTGAAGGTTATACTATGGAGAAGAGCATGCAAAAAGTTGCACTAAGTTTGACCGAGTTTTGACCTCCGAAAGTGAATTTCCGTGACCATTATCAAGGCGCTGACACTGACAGTTTGTGGCCTAATTACCCGCTGTTGAAGAGCTCTAATGACCTTGGTCTCTAAATGAAAAATGAAGAGCAGTTCGTGGGCTACAAACTTCATTTTTGGCCCAAGGACTGATTCGGCCTGGAAGTGGCCCAAATTGGCTCCCCACGTCGCCCTCGCCGGTGCCTGCCACCTGTTCGACAGAACGCCAACGTGGTCGCCATGCACCAGAGCACGTCCCGCCATGGCCGACGCGCGTCCTACCTCGTGCCACGCGCTGCTGTACGCCCTTCTCCTCCGTAACAGAGCGCCAGGGCTGCCCCGTCCCTCTCCGTCCCTTCTCACTCTCTCTCGCTCGCGCTCTGGCCGCACCAGAGCGATGCCGCCATGGCCGCCGCTGCCGAAGCTCCATGGCCGCCTCGTTTCAGCTTCGGCTTTTCCTCAGGCCCCACCAACCTCGCCTACTCCTTCCTCCATTCGCGCCGCACCTTCCCATCGAGCTGTTTCGCCGGCTTCGCTCCTGCAGCTCGCCGCCACCGGCGCCGCCGTCGCGGCTGCAGCTGGCGTGCGTGGCCGGGCCACCTTGAGTCGTCTCCGGCCAAGCTGAGAGCCTCAGTGGATGCGCGGGGACCCCCTGATGCTGCGCCGCCACCCCATCGCCGCCGGCGAGCTTCCTCCGGCCGGCAACAGCAAGCCCGGCGGGCTCCTCTGCTTTGAACCCCGTCAAGGACCTCGCGCAGCAATTCGACTAAAGTGAGGGGTGTAACTGCAATGTCATAGACTCAGGTGAATAGTGCCGTAGGACTGGTTTGTAATTATTTTGCAGGAACTTTGGAAATTCATAGTAAATCGTAGAAAATTCGTAAAATAGTAAATGAGGACTTTTTGGAATCCTTGTGAAATTCTCTATGCACTAGATCTATAATATTACATGTTTTACTTTAAAGTTTTAGCTGTAAAAATATATTTATGCAGCTAGGTTTGTAATACTAGTGGTATTTGTCTTTTTCATAACTGTAGATCTAGGGCTCCAAATGGAGTGAAATTTTTGTGGCACGCTACTCATATGATAGTTGATGTGTGATAAAAATTTCATGAGTATTGGATGAAGTATGAGTGAGTTATTGGTTTATCTTGCTCTCACATGAATTCTTGCTTTAGCAACTTGTCTTTTTCGTAGAGGTTGCTATACATATCCAAATGGAGTGAAATTTATACAGTAGACTATTAAGAGGATATGTGAGCCACTGTAATTTTTGTAGAATTTATTGTATACTTTTGGTATATGTTCATTAAGTCACCTTATTATCTAAAATAAATTAAGAAATGCATTAAAATAATTTATTTGGTCATGAACACTAGGTTTTCTGGTGTTCTTTAGTCATGTGTGACATGTTGGTAAAGTTGGTTTTGCCCAATTATGTATTTGCAACATAAGTTAATAATTATTTTCTTGCCGATGTGGTTTATGGACAGATCTGGGAACTTAGCAAAGTTCTTCATGATAATGTGCTTTGTTGTGAAACTTGTTTATACAAAAGTTGTAGATAATTCATGTATCTAGCTTCTATTAAAATTTGGTGTCATTTGGCCAAGTAGTTTAAGAGTTATAGCTGTTTAAAGTTGGGTTTCAGAAATGGCTGCTTTCTGTCAATTGTAGACCAGTTTCTGTAAATGGGTATATTTGACTTAGTTAACTTGAGAATCATGCTGAGATGATTAAAGATGAAATGTAGATAATTTCCTAAGCTTTCCAGAATGTCTTGTTTCATATCATTTGGATTTATAAAACTCCAGATATGATTGATTTATGAAGCTGCTGTTTGCAAGTCCAGAAATTGGCATATTCCGGTTATAGTTGTTGCTTCACCTTGACTTGCTTTGCATGTTGCTAAGTGTGGTTCACGTCCTTGGTAATTAAGTTAAATACACCTGAGATCTTGTGAGACTTATGTGCCATGTATAATATTCTTTGTTATCTCAGCATGATAGATTGTGTGATGTTAAGTTAAGCATCGCAAAGTACTTAAGTGTGTTTAGTGTAAACGATACTTGTCTTGCTTGCTATTTGTGATGCGTCTCATGGTACTATTCTTCATATTCCTACACTTGCATCTTGCATCTCATCTAGGTACGCTAGATGAACCACGTGAAGAACATGATGTTGAAGCCGAACCCGAAGACGATGTATGGAGGATCTATCCCGAAGATGGAAGGACTAAGCGAATGCTAGGACCTGAGACATCACCAGGACGGTGCAAGTTAACTGAACTGACTTGTGGCGGATCCCAGGCAAGCCCCGGAGCATTATAAGTCTCCTACTTTATAAAAGCAATTCTTTCTATATATATGAGTTTATATATATTGTTGCATTAAGTTGTAGGAGTTGATTGAAACCGTTGATGCATTTATTACTATCCTTGCCTACCTTACTACCATGTTACCCTGTTAGGTCAGGATCGAATAACTGCTTAGCCTTGCTTAGACCGGTAGCGATCGGTGATATCCGGTCACCTACATTATAGGTGGTTACTGGAAGAATTTAGCTATGGAAAGAATGATATCCTGGAATTAACCATATGTGATGGATAATTGGAGACCGGACGGAAAAAGTTGGAGGTAACCAGACAGGGTTCTGGGGTGCTGTTAGTTTCCGTCTGTGTCGATTAAGGACCGATCGTTGTTGGCCCTCGAGTCATGTTGAACGCATGCCTTACATTTAGCTGGCCGGATAAAGTACCTTCCGACCGCGAAGCTGGGAGATTTTTCGGGCCGAGTAGATTGCCCGCAGCGCACTGTGCCGGAGCAGGTGTGGTAGGACACGGGGGCGAGATGATAAGACCAAAGTGCAGTCGGTCGGCCCCCGGGTACATGTGGTTCCTGGCAAACTCGAGATTCCTGGAAAGTTGACTCGGTGATCAATATCTCACTTTAGCGGGTGAGTGAGGTTTGTGTAAGGAATAAATCACCAGCTGGTTAGGAATCGATTCGAATCGCCATCGCTCCTGGATAGTGAGCACTTGACTCGAGTTACTTCATCGTAGTAATTATTATGGAACAATGATGGTTATCTGGATGGTACGGGATATGCTAAATCTAAATTGGTAACTGGATGTTATTGGTTAATCAAGTGATTGCTATAGTACAGGTGCTTACCTAGATGGATAGGTTATAATAAAGATGATGCAAAGTATTTACAAATGGTTTATTCATGATAACATATGCTTTTCGCAAACGAGTCAGCTAGCCTACTAAAGAAAGCCTTGCATGATCCTTGGTGTCACTTTATTTCTGGTTTACGACGGGTAAGTCTGGCTGAGTACATTCGAGTACTCAGGGTTTATCCCACCTTGTTGCAGGTGATGTTCTTGACCTGTTGATGATGGTGGCTAACCACCGGTGGGCTCGGTGATTCTATACTTACTTCTCATCTATATGCTTTTGTCGGATGATGTCACTTATGCTAGCACTATATTTGGAACTTATATTAATGTAATCATTTGAAAGCTATGTTGTTTTCACTAAGCGGTTTTGAAACCCAAACTTGTACTATTATTTGTTAACCCCTTTGTAATATTATTTCCGCTGCAACTCGATGTATGTGATGTGTATTTGCTTAATCACGCGATCTTGGTTGTGATGTTGATTTACCGAGGTCTTTCGGGACACTCGGCGGACTACCGGGTTTATATGAGTGAAAGTATGGGTGTGTCAACGTGTTAGCGGGGACAACCGTACTTGATCTTGTATAAATTGGGCGGTTCTGTCACAAACTTCATGGCGACAAGCATGCAAGGCCCCTAGGCCACCACAAACCCTAAGCCAGCGAAATATGAGACCATTTCACGTAATCAACAATCTGCAAGAGCAACTAGAGCACAACCCAGCAGAATAGTATAGAAGTTTTGATCAGTCTCCGCATGGAGGGCGAGGAGGACGAGCACCCCGTGGTGGACGTGAAGGCAGAGGAAGAGGACGAGCCCAAAGAACACCCTATTGCGCCGTTTGTGGCGAAAACGTAGGATACTTCACAAAAGATTGCAAATACAACAAAATGGCCAGAGAACTTATGGAGAAAGATGAGGCCGCAAGAAGCAGCGAAACATCTAACCATGTGTTCCACAACACTGGTCGCAAAACAGTAAACAACCAGGGTTACGGCAGCCATTATTGGTTGGCAAATAGTAGCGCTTTCTAGCACCCTAGCTTTTCACATGGATACAACCAGCATCCGTACATCTGGCAGCAGCCTCCATTTCTAGTATACCAGCATTTTGCCCAGCACCCAGGGCAGTTGGCAGTGGCATCTTCGCCAGTTCAGCAAGAGCAGCAACATTCAAGCCAGCCTCAGCCTACAAAGCAAGAAAATACTCAAGAACATCAAGCTGTAAACAATATCCTACCATCGCAAGGCCATATATTCGCAATCACCGATGGATCAAACCAAGAGCATGAAAACAAGAGAGCCAAAAGAGAATTTGAAAGAAGGGTGCACACCATCTCGCCAAGGGTACCGCTTAACAGGGTAACTTGGTCCATTGTGCCCATTACTTTCGGCAAAAATGACTTTCAACTGCGGGATTTTCCTCACATAGACGCTTTTGTAGCAACAACGAATATAGCCGGGTTCACTGTACACAACATCGTCATAGATAATGGAAGCTCCACCAACATTTTATTCATCAAGCCTTTCGAGCAGATGAACCTGGACAAGCGAATGTTGGAACCGGCCAGGAGCTCACTGTTCGGTTTTGGGGGCAAAAAGATTGATGCTTTAGGAAAGAAAGCAATCCTAGTCTCTTTCGCAGAAGGCAAGAAGGTCTGCACAGAAACCATAACTTTCGACATAGTCAACATGGATTACCCGTATACTGTGATTTTTGGTAGAGGAGTTATGAGCAAGTTCGAAATCGCGATAAAGTAAAGCTACTTATGTATGAAGATGCCATCCCCTTTGGCATCATCGCAGTACATGGAGATCAAGCTACATCCAGACGAATAGAAGGCAAACCAATCCTAGGTTACAGCCTTGTAAATGAAGTTTCCAAGAAACCGCCTAGTGAAGAAGAGGACAGTGAAAATAAAGTCAAACCAAGGGCAAAAGCAGCCGAGGACACTCAGAAAGCCCCACTGTCAAATTTGGTGCCAGAAAAATGCATGCACGTGGGCTCTGATTTGGTAGAGGACGAGAAAGACATGCTGTTAGCTTTTCTCCACGAGAATCAAGATTTATTCGCCTGTTCAGCAAAAGACCTGCATGGGGTCACCTGTGATCTCGCGCAACACAACTTGAATGTAGCAGCAGGGGGAAACCCAGGAAGCAAAAGCTGAGGAAGATGTTCGCAGAGAGAGTAGAAGCAGCGAAAGCAGAATTGCAGAGGTTACTCAACGGCGGCGTCATCAGGCCTGTTCAGTACCCGAAATGGTTGGCCAACGTCGAAATGGTCAGAAAGAAAAAATGGAAAATGGCGAATGTGTGTCGATTTCACCGACCTAAACAAGTGCTGCCCAAAAGATCCATATCCGCTTCCAAGGATTGACAAGCTAGTCGATATCGCCGTTGGATGCGAAGTGATGAGTCTATTGGACTGTTTTTCTAGGCATCACCAAATCTGGATGAACCCGGATGACAAAGAGAAAATGAGTTTCATCACCCCAGGAGGAACTTATTGTTATCGGCGAACGCCTGAGGGACTACAAAACGTAGGCCCTACCTTTTTGAGGATGGTAGATGGGGTCTTCGATAAGCAAAAATGCAAAAATCTCATCATGTATGTCGACGACATCATGGTCAAAAGCGATAAGGAGGCCCACATTCGGGACCTTCAAGAAACATTCGAAAACATACGCAAGGCCGGCCTTAGGTTAAACCCAGAAAAATGCATATTCAGCATTAAGAAGGCAAACTGATTGGTTGCCTAGTATCGGCGAGGGGCATCGAAGCAAACCGTGAAAAGATAGTAGCGATAGTAAACATGAAACCACCAGTAAGCAAGAAATAGGTACAAAAGCTCATGGGAAGGCTAGAAGCATTGAACAGATTCATCTCTATAACACCCTAAAAATTTATTATAATTTAGTAATTAAATTTGAGCATTTAATTAATTTTTATGCATTTTAAACTAGGTTAAATAATAGTTTTGGCTAATTAAAAATACTATAAGATTTAGTAACATGATTGCTGCATTCATGCCGAGGCATTTTGGTTTTTGTCTGAGTGTAGGGTTAGAGTTGAGTGGCTTTGAATTCAAATCTAGTTTGAATTTGAAGCAAGTTTGTAAAAACCAGAAAATGCAAAAGGTTTTTCTTTTTCTTTTCTCTATTTCTCCTTTTCAGCCCAATAGCAGAGCCGGCCTAGCCCTTTCTCCTTCCCTTCCATCTCTTCCACTCGCGCAATAGGCTAGGCTGAGGCCCATCGGCCTCCCCTTCCTACGTGCGCATGCAGCCCAGCAGCGCGGCCTGCTCTATAGCCTATCCCCGCGCCCTTCCTTTCCTCCACGTGCGCGAGCACGTCGCCCAGCTCGGCACCGCTCGGCCCACCTCGAGGCCGGGCCGATGGCCGCATTCACCCGCGCACCGCCGATTCCCCTCTTCTCTCACTGCGTCACGGGACCCACACGTCAACTGCTTCCTTCTCCTTCCTTCTTCGCCGTCCGGTGATGGCGCTTGCCATCCATGGCCACTCGCCCATTGCGCCCCTAAGCTAGCCAAGGCAGGCGTTCAAATCCCACATTGATGCCGGGCGATTGAAGTTGCACCTATTTCCTTTTTCTACCGCACTCGCTCGCCTTATAAGACCCACTGTCGATCCCCTCCTTCTCTCTATTTCCTCTCACCACCCAAGCTTGCACTGTCGCCTCCTAATTTGCTGCTCCAGTGCTTGCTCGTCGATGAGGTCATACTCAGGAGCTTCGTCATGCCCTGCCGCAACCATAGGTACCTTCTTCTTCATGATTTGGTCATGGGATTGGTGTTCTCGAGCTCACTGGCAGTGGTTTCTCTCTCTAGCTCACCGTCGACCAGACCCTTTGGAGCCTCTCGGACACCACGAACATCTTCCCCGGACCCGCGATGAGCCCCTCGACCTCCCTGTCCCATCGGCCTTGAGTTTAGTGCCTTGGAGCGTCGCTTAGGGGAGCTCTCATTCATCCCAGCCATGGTGCCGTCGTGGGAGCCATCGTCTCAAAGTGCTTCCCATCCTTGTTTTGTACCCCGCTGAGTTTGCGTGGACCCGCTCTTCATTTCTATACATTCGGTCTGGATCGAGGTGGCTGGAACCACAACCCCGACATCCGCCACTGTGGTTGGCTCACCGACGTCAATGGCACCGTTGTCGCTGGAACAGTGCTACCAGGGGAAGCTTCCCCCTTTCCTCTATGTCATCTGTTCCTTGATCAGCGGCCAAGATCGCGCACCCCTTTGGGGTTTATAAACGGTCCACTGGTTGGACTGTGGACATGGTCCACAGCGCTAGCACACCGCACCCACTGCACACAAGGTGCACCGAGCCAACCAGCGCACACAACGTCGCACCCAGTTAGCGGCAACGTGGTCAACCCAGGGTCAGCCAAGCTCATTTTGTAGTTTAGCCCCTATGTTTTCTGGAAATCAACCCGCGGTCCAACATCAGTTCAAAAGCATTTATTTTCAGTCTTGTATTTATCTGTTTTAGCCCTTGTACTTTTGAATAATAGTGCGCGCCATCCAGAACACGTTGAAGTTTAGATTTTATTCAAATGTGAGTTCAGTTTATTTACAGAAATGCCATTGAAACCTTATTTCATGCATAACTTTTGCGTTTTATGTTCGATTAGAGTGATTCTTTCGCTCATGTGTTCATAGCAGTACGTAGATTAGTTCTATAAGCTTTTTAGTCCCTATTTCTATTGTTTGGTGTACTGTTCTAATAGAAGTATATTTGTATGCTTGTGATGATTGGAATAGATGCTTGATTGGTGAATTGGAACACATTTAGAGGGTGATTAGTTCGAGGTTGCTGAGGATCAGTCGGGTGACCAGCAGTACCAGGAGGGAGACTTTGAAGAAGGCAAGTGTAGTAAAGGCCCCTTGTACCTATGAACTCTACAATTCATATACATGCATGTGTCTAAATTTGATTTACCATTAAGGACTTTACCTAGATTACTATTTGTACCACATATCCTTGATACCTATGGTTTGGGATGCATTTTGGATAGATGCTGCAGCGCTCAACATAAAATAATTGTTAAACATGACTAAAGGTATTATGCAATATGTTAAAATGGAGCTTTTTAGCAACAATTAGGAGGCTAGAGTACTGGGTTGAGTGCTCTAGTGCCTCTCCATAAGGACTTAATCCTGAAGCATCCACCCAGAAGGTTTCGTACAACCCCGAGTGTTAAATGGCTCTGACTTTAACCTGTTAACTAGATTGTTCTAGCTCGTTAGTAGCTTTCCATAAGGGCAAGAGTGGGGGGCAAGAGTGGGGGCACTAGTTGGTATATTTCTTTTCCTGCTAGGGTGTGTACCGTTCCTCGACCATGAGTGCCACTCCTAGGGGAGGGTCACATACGGCTAGACGGTTGAAACCTTAGCAACTACGACCTATTAGTGCGACTAGCGAAGGATTACGTAGTGAAACCCTGCCACACTTCCTAGGTAGAGGTGATGTGGGCTTTGCAAACCCCGGCATTGGGACTCACGACTCGGTGGGTAAAGTTGTATAATTTCTACAGAAATGTTTAACCTGTTATAATAGTCGTGCTCACGGATACGAGCGATTTGGATCCTTCATGATTAATGGTTACTATGGATGGTTGGGAATTGACATAATCTTGATTATTCATTATTACCACTTAGGTTGGGTTTATTCACTAAAGTAGTGATTCAAGATGCTAAAACTTGACCAACTAAAATTGCTAACTGCAGTCAAACCGTGTCTAGCCTTTGAGCCTCATAGATCCCTTTGTTATACTTGCTAAGCATGGTGCGCTTACACTTGTTTTACATTCAATAAAAATCCCGGATGGGTAACAGATAATGCATATGAAGAGTTTCCAGAGGATGTCTAGGATTACTAGGGTGATGTCCCCTAGTTGGAGTCCCTGTGGCATTTTGGGCTTAGTTCTCTACTCTATGTAATAATGTTGCCAATGAGCAAGACTTGTGATAACTATGTGATGAGATATGCGATGTAATAAAGTAATTTACTTTGATATTATTGGAATTTGAGATTATATGTGTGTCAGGACATCCTGGGCGCACATATATGAGCACTTGGTTTTGTTATGCAAAATTGGGTGCGATAAATTGATATCAAAGCTATAACTGACTGTAGGACGATCAACCTAGTTAGAAATGGACGTTTTTAGGATCACATTATCTTTATTTTGTTACTTCTAATTTACTATAAAATTTTTGCTTATATTCTATCTATTATCTATTGCAAAAATTATCTTATTCTAATACTCAACCTTTTCAATTTTATAGATGGCCCGCACCAAGTTAACAGCCCGCAAGCGTACCATTGTGATGCCAACAAGGAGGATGAGGTTCACGCTTGGCAAGTGCGTTCCTCCACACCTAGTTGAGGCATTGAGGAACATGGCGAAGGAGCCCCAGGAGGAACCGCCTGTGGAGGTACCCTTGGAGGAACCTCTAGAGGACAAGATGGAGGATAAACCTATGGATGAGGAGACTAAAGAGGGGCCCATGTATGAGGAGCCTATGGAGATAGAAGAATCTAAGGAGGAGCCCATGGAGGAAGATGAATAGTGGGGTCAGGATGGAGCTGGTGATCCTAAAGATGGTGATGCTTCTAAGAACTCTAATTCTTATAATGGGGGTAATAATGGTGGTGATGATGGAGATGGTGGAGATGATGGTGATGATAGTGGAGATGGTGGTGGTGATGGTGACAGAGATGGAGGAGATGGTGGAGGTAATGGTGATGACTACTATGCCACATTGCTGGCTAAGGGGTGGACCGCGGAGATCCACTATGATTTGTAGGGTGATACCTACTACCACCCAAAGCTTCTCTCCCTTGTATGTCGCTACCACACTAGGTGCACCGTGCAGTACCGGACGGAGCATTGGACCCACCCCGACTACACCGGCTTCTAGGAGACGGAGGTGTACATCTGCAAAGGGAGTCGGGTGCGCTACATCCACCGTGCTATCACTACACGGCTCACACATGCAGCCACCATCTGGGATGCTTCTCGACAGGCGTTGGTGGTCCATCGTGACTGCCACTTCGACGACATTGCATGGGAGGAGGATCGTTATCTTCCCCGTCGTCGGAGCAGCCAATCCACCTATAACATTGCCGCACCACTTGGGGAGGAAAATCATAGGCTTAGGCCTACCTTGGTGAGCTTAGCCCAGACCAACATCGACTTGGATCAAACCTTGGATGAGCTAGATGTCATGGGGAAGGCATACCTGCAGCTTGCCCTTGAGAATGCTATGTTGAAGCAGCAGCAAGGTGGTCCTGATGTGGAGACGCCAAGTATTCCTACTGAATCACCCCCAAGGAACAGAGGAGGCCATGGAGACCCCAACACCAGCACCAACATCGACCCATAGGAGGATTTCCCACAAATATGTAATAAACACACATAGATGTGCGAGAGTGTGTTTAGTTTCTTTTCTTTTCAATGGTTGAACAATTGTCACTTGAGTGGTTGGATATTTGTCATGATGGATAATGTTTGATTTGGATTTTTTTCATGATTGTGGTGATTTGTGGGCATGTCCACAGTCAATTAGTTTAAGATTAAGGCTTAATGATGATATGAATAAATAGTTGGGTTTCTTTTTATCTTGTTGTCCGTTCTATATCATTCTAAGCAGTCCACATTTATCAGTTCATATCTCATGTTCTAGATGTTCAATGGTCATGAAAATTTTATGAAGATAAGTAGACTTCTGCATCTTTCTTTTGGCTCTATAATCACCTCAATACCTGTTACGAATTGTGAGATACAACTGTTGTAAGTTGATGTTTCTGTGCTGTCAGAAATCTGGAGCAGTACCGCTTGCCTTTTATTTTTTCCTGATTAAACATCAGAATCTGAGCATGTGTTCTAAATGAAAGTTGTAGAGAATTTCATAAGCTTTCCATAAATTTAAAATTCGCATTCAGGTGATAAACAAAGAGTGAGATATGCTTATTTTACTGCACTATTGTCTATCCAACTCGCTAGAAAGTTTAGAACAATTATCTTCTTATATACCATATATATATATATAACTACTACCCTGTAGCTGGCAACAAAATAACTTATTCTGTAGCCACTTTGAGTTACGATAATTACTATATTAATTTACGAGATTATAGTGACTCCTTACTAAGTGGTTTACTATAACGTTATGGAAAATATCCACATACGTTATAGTAACCCAACTATCGCAAATATATATTGACATTATCGTAAATTAGTATATAAAATTATCGTAAATGGAGGTGGCCACAGAATAACTTATTTTGTAGCTGGCTACTGAATATACTCTCCCTATATATATCTTGTCTTTGATCTTGTGATACCTACTCTTATTAGGCCATTATCTCTTAAAGGTTATATATTTTGGACATATAAGACTTATATGATATATCTACAGATGGTGAACACCAGGAGGAACAACCAAGGAGGCGAGGACTTGCCGCCGCCACCCCCTATCACTATGGAGCAACTATGATGATGCAAACTCAACTATTCCAAACTAGAAAAAATAGCATACACTGTGGTCATGGCATCAAGAAAGCTGAAACATTATTTCCAAGCCCATCGCATCAAAGTCCTTTCAGCACAACTGCTGGAAGCACTATTTCACAACAGCGAAGCCATCGACAGAATCAGAAAATCGGCCACCGAGTTAAACGAATTCGTAGTGGATTTCGAACATAGATCCACTATCAAGTCTCGAGCACTCATAGATTTCATCGCAGATTGGACCCCAGCAGCTTACGGCACAATAATACAATTTGAAGAGCCAATTTGGACTGTGCACTACGATAGAGCTTGGGGAATGAATGGTGCAGGAATAGTAGCGATACTAATGCCGCCAAAAGGCCCAAAACTTCGCTATACAGCAAGACTCGAATTCTTCACTATCAACAACATTGCCGAATATGAGGCAGTGCTCCTAGGGTTACGAAAGCTCAGAGCTCTAGGAGTCAGGAGGTGTATAGTCAGGTCGGATTCTCAGGTAATAGTGGGACATGTCAAAAAAGAGTTCACTACGAAGGAACCCAAGTTGATCAAGTACTTGGCAACGGTAAGAAGAATGGAGAAGCATCACCGGCTTCACTTTTCGCCACATTCCAAGAAGCGAGAATGTGGAAGCCGATGAGCGGGCAAAAGCAGTTGCGCAGAGAGCACCAATGCCAGTGGATGTTTTTTTATCAAGAGCTGTCAGTCAAAGCAATACAAGAAGAAGAGGAACAGCCCAGCACCGTGCATGTTATCGCAAGTAATGATTGGAGATAACCCATATTCGCCTACTGTCGGTGCAGAAAATGACCAACAAGTAAATATTTGTAGTTTTGTCGTACGTTGTGATCGGAGGTGGGCTAGCACTCAATGACACAAGGTTTATACTGGTTCAGGCAACGTGCCCTATGTCTAGTTTGAGTTGATCGGTGACTTTATTCCTGAGCCCAGGTGCTCGAAGTTTGTAGTGGGGTTAGAAACAAGAAGAAGAAAGATGGGGGGTACAAGAGGTCTGGTCGGACTCCGGTCAGAAGGGCTAAGAGTGACAGGAGCCCCGCTATGAGCTAAGTGTTCAAGCATGAGCTTGAAGTTCGAACCTAGCGGCTCTGTGGTTGTGAGCTAGTGAACTAGATCGATTTGATGAATCTGGAATGACTTGGATGAACTTGAATGAATCTGAATGTTGGGAGAGAGTGCATCCCCTTTTATAGATGAAGGGGATGGCCTTACAAGTGAGAGGGAGAGAGTACGCATGCTTCTAATCCTTGTTGCCCACGTCGGTGGGTACAGGATGATGGTAGGCGTCCACAACACTGTTGGATGTCAGATGCATGTGGGAGGTTGTGTTATCTTCTTTGGGTATGGCAGACATCGGTGCCTGCCACACTGTCGAGACCTGGAGGCATGCAAGGGGTTTTACCATGTTCGCTCGGTATGGTAAATGTTGGCGCCCACAACACTATCGATGCCTAAAGGCATGTGGAGGGAGCCTTACCGTATGGGAGTTAACGGCGCCCACAACACTGTAGGGGAAAATGTCGGTGCCTATAATATTATTTGGGCTCTATCGTGCCAGGGAGATTGGAGAGTATTGTTTCTATAGGTGTACAGGTTATGATCCCTAGTATTGTGGTTTGACTTGTGTGCTCTTCCTTACTTTCTCCTTCTGTTTCCTGGTCTTTATCGAACAGGCGTCCCCAGTCGGTTGGTTCCAGTTGGCTCTGATCACGCCAACCGGAGAAGAGCAGTGAGCAGGGTTCGGTGCACCCCCAGTCGGACACATGGGTCAGAGTTGGAAGTGGTGTTTGGCCATGCCTTCCAGTCAGAGAGGCTGCCCGGAGGCGGGCTAGAGACCGAAGCGAGTGCTCTGGTCAGAGAGGTAGGCCGAAATCGGAAGCGGTTGTCGTTCCTCCTTGGCCAGGCCTTCCGGTCAGTGATTGGATTGTCCTTCTGGCCTGTCGTTCAGGTACTTGGGCTGGCCCATGAGTTGTACGTTTGTTTGCAATTATTGTCCGCTAGGCCAAACCTTTGTAGGGAATCCGGTCCATGAGGGACCCTGGGTTTATGAACCCAACAGGAGCCCCCGTGCCCCCGGGTGATTCAGGTAGAATCATCTAGGGGATTTCTTTTGCTTTGACGGCGGGTGTGCGCGAGCGCACCCACGGGTGTAGCCCCTGAGCCCCCAGGCGATTCGAGCATAATCGTCTAGGGGTTTTTCCAGTGGGCGTGTGTGCGTGTTTTTTAGTCGAGAAGGAGTCGTCAACCAAGGCGTTATTGCGCAGCCGAGGCGGTTTAGTCTAGGGATCGGACGAGATGGAGTTTTGCGGATCCTGGCATCGGTGCGTGCCGTGGGATCAGGCAATTCAGAGTGGTAGATCCTTGGCGTCGTTGCGCGTCGTGGGATCGAGGCAGTTAGTTTAGGGATCAGACGAGATGGAGCTCGCAGATCCTGGCGTCAGTGCGCACCGTGGGATCAGGTGAGTCGGAGTCGTGGATCCTATGGGGTGAGTTCACACCATGGGATTTGGACGAGACGGAGCTCGTGGATCCTGGCGTCAGTGCGCGCTGTGGGATTGGGCAAATCGGAGTCATGGATCCTATGGGGCGAGTTCACACCGTGGGATTTGGACGAGATGGAGCTCGTGGATCCTGGCATCGGTGCACGCCGTGGGATTAGGCGAGTCAGAGTCGTGGATCCTATGGGGCGAGTTTGCACCATGGGATCGGATGAGATGGAGCTCATGGATCTTGGCGTCGATGTGCGCCATGGGATCGGGCGAGTCAGAGTCATGGATCCTATGGGGCGAGTTCGCATCGTGGGATTGGACGTGACAGAGCTCACGGATCCTAGCATAGGTGCGCCATGGGATCAGGCGAGTCAGAGTCGTGGATCCTATGGGGCAAGTTGCATCGTGGGATTGGACAAGATGGAGCTCACGGATCCTGGCATTGGTGCATGCTGTGGGATCGGGTGAGTTAGAGTCGTGGATCCTATGGGGTGAGTTCACACCATGTGATCAGACGAGATGGACCTCGCGGATCCTGGCATCGGTGCGCACTATGAGATCGAGTGAGTCAGAGTCATGGATCCTATGGGGTGAGTTCACGCCATGGGATCAGATGAGACAAAGCTCGTGGATCCAAGTGTCGGTGCGCGCCATGGGATCAGGCGAGTTGGAGTCATGGATCCTGATGGGGTGAGTTTGGGGTCACAAACCTAGGAGGTTAGTCAGTTAGTTTAGGGGATCAGACAAGACGAAGCTCATTGATCCTATGGGGCGAGTTCGTGCTGTGGGATTTGGACGAGACGGAGCTCACGGATCCTGGCGGCGGTGCGCGCCGTGGGATCGGGCAAGTTAGAGTCATGGATCCTATGGGGCAAGTTCGCACCATGGGATCGGACGAGACGGAGCTCGCAGATCCTAGCATCGGTGCACGCCATGGGATCGAGCAAGTCAGAGTAGTGGATCCTATGGGGCGAGTTCACATTATGGGATCAGACGAGATGGAGCTCGTGGATCCTGGCGTCGGTGCGCGCCATGGGATCGGGTGAGTCAGAGTCATGGGTCCTATGGGGTGAGTTCGCACCATGGGATCAGACGAGATAGAGCTCGTGGATCCTGGCGTAGGTGCACCGTGGGATTAGGCGAGTCAGAGTCATGGATCCTATGGGGCGAGTTCGCGCCATGGGATTGGACGAGATGGAGCTCATGGATCCTGGCGTTGGTGCGTGCCGTGGGATCGGGCGAATCAGAGTCATGGATCCTATGGGGTGAGTTCACACCGTGGGATCAGACAAGACGGACCTCACTGATCCTGGCATCGGTGCGCACCGTGGGATCGGGCGAGTCGGAGTCGTGGATCCTATGGGGCGAGTTCACGACGTGGGATCATATAAGATGAAGCTCGTGGATCCTAGTGTCGGTGCGCGCTATGGGATCAGGTGAGTCAGAGTTGTGGATCCTGATGGGGTGAGTTCAGGGTTGCAAACCCAGGAGGTTAGTCAGTTAGCTTAGGGGATCTGACGAGATGGAGCTCATGGATCCTATGGGGCGAGTTCATGCCATGGGATTTGGACGAGACAGAGCTCACGGATCCTGGCGGCGGTGCGTGGCGTGGGATCAGGCAAGTCAGAGTCGTGGATCCTATGGGGCAAGTTCGCACCGTGGGATCGGACGAGATGGAGCTCGTGGATCCTAGCATCGGTGCGTGCCGTGGGATTGGGCGAGTTAGAGTTGTGGATCCTATGGGGCGAGTTCATGCTATGGGATTGAACGAGATGGAGCTCGCGGATCCTAGCATTGGTGCGCCGTGGGATCGGGCGAGTTAGAGTCGTGGATCCTATGGGGCGAGTTTGCGCCATGGGATTGGATGAGACGGAGCTCGTAGATCCTAGTGTTGGTGCGCGCCGTGGGATCAGGCGAGTCAGAGTCATGGATCCTATGGGGCGAGTTCGCGTCGTGGGATCAGATGAGATGGACCTCACAGATCCTGGCGTCGATGCGCGCCGTGGGATCGGGCAAGTTGGAGTTGTGGATCCTATGGGGCGAGTTTGCGCTGTGGGATCGAACGAGACGGAGCTTGCAGATCCTGGCATCGGTGCGCACTGTGGGATTGGGCGAGTCAGAGTCGTGGATCCTATGGGGTGAGTTCGCATTGTGGGATCAGACGAGATGGAGCTCACGGATCCTAGCGTCGGTGTGCGCCATGGGATCGGGCGAGTCAGAGTCGTGCATCCTAGGTAGTTAGTTAGTTTTGAGGATCAGACGAGACGGAGCTTGCGGATCCTAGCATCGTTGCGCGCTGTGGGATTGGGCGAGTTAGAGTTGTGGATCCTGATGGGGCGAGTTTGGGGTCATAGACCCAGGAGGTTAGTCAGTTAGTTTAGGGGATTAGTCAAGACGGAGCTCGTGGATCCTGGTGTCGGTGCACATCGTGGGATCGGGCGAGTCGGAGTCATGGATCCTGATGGGGCGAGTTCGAGGTTGCAGACCTAGGCGTTTGATGTGTCTTGAGCCCTGTCGGGCTTTAGCAGCGGTCGATTTTGAGTTGTGTGCGTTACCCCATCCTCGGTTTCTCACAACTAGAGGGGCTGAGTTTTGTCCCTTATCTTGATCACTCGGGCTCGAGTGACTCACTCGATGAGCTCGCTAACGGGTATGATCAAGTGGAATCCGGGTCCATCATTCATGATGGGGTCGGCATAGCCCTCTTGTGATATTCCACTGCTCCTTTACCTACAACCCGGTAGATGCCTAGGTCGTTCCGGAGACCGACTCGGGTGGCCTAACAGCCTCCCCTCGATGGAGATTCTATGAGCTTGGCAGAGGCTTAGGATCGAACAAGAGGGTTGAGATGACCCTATCTGCTAGACTAGGCGAGGGCCGCATGGGGCTCATCTACGTTTTTATCCCCTGGCTCTATCGTTTTCTCATGTCGAATGAGGCAACCGTCGCTTCATGACGCAACATGGAGCATTGTGATGCATTTCGCTGCATGTGCGATGCTTAATTCCCAAGCCCCCAGGCGGTTCAGGGCCCGAATCGTCTAGGGGGCACGGGCCTATGGAATGAATGTGTGTATCGATGTATGAAATGATTTATAAAGGAAATAGCGGGGGTCGGTAGTGTTACCTGGATGACTCGAGTGACAGGGTTTTGAAGAGCTCCAACCAGAAATGTCCGACCGGGACCTGTGCTCATTGTTCGTGATGGAGTCATCATGGCCTACATGGGGCATCCCTTTGCTCCTTAACTGACCCTCGGTGTGTTTTTCTAAGCCATTCGATCGACTTTAGGAAGCCCGATGGTCCCTCCTGGTGGAGATCCCATTTTGGGTTTTTTCTAAGTCCTGCCTGGGGATGTGGAGAGCTACCTGTGTGCGATGGTGCTTTGGTTCTTGTGCCCGGTGTGCGGTAGTGGTTGGCATGTAGTAGTGGTGGGCCATACCCAGGCCACATCCAGTCTGATCAGGCACCATTCCATCGGGCAGGGCACGTCTCATCGGTCAGGGCACGTCTCATCTGCATTAAATGGGAGAGAGAGAGAGAGAGGGTTTTCGCTCTACCATTTCGTCTTTCCCGATCGGTGCGCCTTCCCCAACCACTGCACCATTTTCCTTAAGTAGGAGAAGGGAGAAGGTTTTTGCCCTATTCCTTCACCTATTCCTCATCTGCTGCCTCCTTTCCTTTTCCTTCTTGCCGAGAGCGTTCTTGAGAGCCACGGCGGTTTCTAGGAAAGAAAAGAGAGAAAAAGAAAAGGGAGAGAGCGAGGGAGAAGAGGGAACTCACAAATCCTTTTGTGATCCCTAGGCAAAATGTCGGATTGGAGGTCGTCCACCATGAGGGAGTCAGTGTTGAACGGTTTCACCGTGAAGGGGTTTCTACCGCCAAAGAAGGTGGCGCACTAGAGGGCTCCCGGGAGGGAGGAGTTCCCGCAACCTCGGCCCGACGAGGAGGTTTGTTTTCTTGCCTTCCATGTGCATGGGCTCCACAATGAGTGGGGTCTGGAGCTGCAGCACCTCAATCTAATGGGGGTGCTGCACATCATCGACTTCATCACCATCTACGAGGCCTTCCTCGGGATGGAGCCACACACGGACTTCTTCCAACGGTGTTTTCTGGGCTAGCTTTATCGGTGGGGAATCTGCCCGAGGTCATGCCGGTGGGGGGCTTCGCCCTACATAGGAAAACAAGCATGGGAGGCTCGTATCCCGCATACATCCCCTGCGACTCCAACCGGGGGTGGCACAGGGAGTGGTTTTATATTAGAAATCCAGCGTAGGTGCCGTTCCTGGCGTTCACCGATGGGAGGCCAGAGAAGCAGGATAGTTGGTCGTGGGGCTGTTCCCATCGGGAGAAGAAGAAGGTGGAGATCATCGAGGAGGAGCTTCAGAAACTCATGCAGCATGGCCTTGATAGGGTGCGGGTGTTCCACACCCTCTACCTCCGCTAGGTTGCTCCATTGGTAGAGAGGTCACGGCCGATGTGGTGGTTCGGTGGCCTGTCAGACCCCGATCGTGTGTCGCTGAAGGAGCTGCCGGATGACGAGGTCTGGAGTTGCCTCGATCAGGTGCTGCAACTAAAGCCCAAAGAGAGGGTCAAGGGAAAGCCCATACCTCTCAATGCCTCAGTGGTGTCCAAACTGGTATGCTCCTCTTTCTTTACTTCGTGTTCTTTTCTTGCTTTCCTACTTTTTTGATCTTGAGTCGCCTGTTGCGTAGGGGCTTGATGCTTACAGGTCCTGGCCGCACCTTCCAAAGGGGCCAAAGGGCGTGGCTCGGTAGGCTGCCCAAAAGGAGGTGGCAGATGCCAGAAAGAAAAAGAAAGCCGAGGTGGCTGTAAGGTTGAGATGACAGACTAGAGGGGGTGAATAGTCCTTTCTAAAATTAATTACGTCGGCTAACCGAAATAAGTGCGGAATTAAAACTATCGGTCTATCCAAGACTACACCCCTCTATTTATGTTGTCTAGCACCTTCCAAAGATACTAATTAAGTAACAAAGGGTGTCGGGATAGCTAGAGCTCACCTAACCAATTCTAGAAGCAAGGTCACACAAACCTATGCCACTAGTACTTCAAGCAACAATGGAGCTTCTACACAAG
Source organism: Miscanthus floridulus (assembly GCF_019320115.1). Classification (NCBI taxonomy): domain Eukaryota; kingdom Viridiplantae; phylum Streptophyta; class Magnoliopsida; order Poales; family Poaceae; genus Miscanthus; species Miscanthus floridulus. The sequence continues at coordinate 19,655,480 of NC_089594.1, read as the reverse complement.
CTAGTAAGCAAAAGCACAAAGCCACCTAAACTCACTAGCAATGCTCAATAACAAGGCAACCAATGCCAAATTAGAGAGCACAATTACATAGCTACACAAACTAAGCAATGTGACTAACAAGGTTACACAAAAAAAATTAGCCATGCAAGGGAGCTACTTCTAAGCTACACAAGCAAGAAGGTAACTAGTAAGCTACACAAGCTAACTAATTACAAGAGCAACTACACAAGCACAATGTATATGAAATATAAATACAAGCTTGTGAAAGGGGATTGCAAACCAACAGGAAGAACAAGGTTGACACGGTGATTTTTCTCTCGAGGTTCACGTGCTTGCCAACATGCTAGTCCCCGTTGTGTTGATCGCTCATTTGGTGGTTCGGTGGCTAATTGGCATCACCCACCAAGCCCGCACGTCGGGCACCGCAAGAACCTACCCCGAAAGTGAGGGTAGCTCAAAGACACGGTTTACTAGAGTTGCTCTTCGTGGCTCCCGCGGGGTAAGCACAATGCCCCTCACAAAGCTCTTCTCCGGAGCACCGCACAAGCTTCTTGCGGGCTTCGATGGAGACCACCACCAAGCCATCTAGGAGGCAGCAACCTCCAAGAGTAACAAGCACCACCATTTTGCAACTCGATCACCTAGTGCCACCTGATGCAACCTCACGATGCAATCGCACTAGAATCGCTCTCTCACACAATCGAATGATCACTATCAAGTATATGTGAGATGGAGGGCTCCCAAGCACTCTCAAGCATGGACACAAAGTCCCCCAAGGTGATCAGCCCTAGCCATGGCCGAGACACCCTTTTATTTATGGCCCCATAGGCTAAACTAGTCATTACCCCTTCACTAGGCAAAACTCGGGGTGACCGGATGCTCCGATCAGATTGACCAGACATTGAACCTCAGCGTCCAGTCAATGGATGCTCACCATGTGTCACCACTATTCAACCTTAGTCGCTTGATCTCAACAGTCAAGTGATGACCGGATGTAGCTGCTCAAAGTGACCGGACACAGCAACCCCATCGTCCGGTCGTTTCTAGTAAGGTACCAGTCGTGACCGGATGCATCCGGTCGGTCATGATCGGACGCAGCATCAGCGTCCAGTCCTTCTCCACCTTCTCTGTGTCATCTACGTCACCATACGTCAGCCTGACCGAATGCACCCTACCAGCGTCCGGTCACTTTCAGCACCAGCGTCTAGTCGAAGACCGATGCCTACGCACTCTCTACTGCCACTGACTGAACGTAGGACCCCAGCGTCCAGTCACCACGTGACCAGCGTCCGGTGCACTCTATGAAACCCTATCTTTTCTGTACAGAGCAATGGTGGCACCATCAGACTATCCGCACTCTATGGGTGGACACTACGTCGGTGAAGTTTCTAACCGTTCTCACCTCCGTTTCATCGCCGAGTTGATCCCCATCAACTCTAACTTCATCTCCTTTGTAAATGTGCCAACACCACCAAGTGTACACCACCATGCGTATGCGTGTTAGCATTTTCACAATCATTCTCCAAAGGATTAGCCACTTGTCGGGGACCTAATACCGGGGTACCCAAAGAGGTGGAACTAATAACCATCGAACATTGACGCTCCCGGTCAAACAAGAACGCTACTATGCTTCTTGCCCGAACGACGGAAGCTTGGTTCCGCCTCGCTTGACCCCCGAGGGCTAGACTCCACCTCGCTCGACTCCTGAGGGCTAGACTCCGCCTCACTGAAAGGTCCGAATGGCTAGAGGGGGGTGAATAGCCTAATAAAATTTCTACAACAACACTTAACAAAAGGTTAGACAATTATGAGGCGAAGCAAGTGTTGCGCTAGCCTACTCAAAATGCAAGCCACCTACCACAGTTCTAATTTAGATAGTGTCAATTCACACAAGAGGTATGACACTACCCTATGTTAGTGTGCTCTCAAAGGCTAACTAAAGAGCCACACCAACCAAGCAAGCAAGCTCTCACAACTAGCTACACTAAAGAGCTTGTCAACTAGTTTGCGGTAAAGTAAAGAGAGTGATCAAGATAGTTATACCGCTATGTCGAGGAGTGAACCAATCAATCACAAGGATGAATAACAATGAAGACCAATCGCCTCGAAATCAAAGGATGAACACAATGATTTTTACCGAGGTTCACTTGCTTGCCGGCAAGCTACTCCTCGTTGTGGCGATTCACTCACTTGGAGGTTCACGCGCTAATTGGCTTCACACGCCAAACCATCAATAGGGTGCCGCACAACCAACACAAGATGAGGATCACACAAGCCACGAGCAATTCACAAGAGTACCTTTTGGCGCTCTGCCGGGGAAAGGTCAAGAACCCCTCACAATCACCACGATCAGAGCCGGAGACAATCACCACCCTCCGCTTAACGATCCTCGCTGCTCCAAGCCGTCTAGGTGGCGGCAACCACCAAGAGTAACAAGCGAAATCCGCGGCGAAACACGAACACCAAGTGCCTCTAGATGCAATCACTCAAGCAATGCACTTGGATCACTCCCAATCTCACTATGATGATGAATCAATGATGGAGATGAGTGGGAGGACTTTGGCTAGGCTCACAAGGTTGCTATGTCAATGAAAAAATGGCCAAAGATATGAGCCACAGCCGGCCATGGGGCTTAAATAGAAGCCCCCACGAAATAGAGCCATTGTACCCCTTCACTGGGCACACTACGCTCTGACCAGACGCTCCGGTCTTACTGACCGGACCCTGGACTCAGCGTCCAGTCCACTGATGGACGCCACGCATCACCAGCTTCAAACGCTGTTCGTTAGATTTCAACGGCTACGAACCTGCTCGGACGCTCCGGCAAAACTGACCGGACGCTGGAGCCTCAGCGTCCGGTCGAGTATAGTAAGGGTCGAAAATCGGTTTTCCTCGACCGGACGCGTCCGGTCCACCTCTACCGGACACAACACAGCGTCCGGTGGTAAACCCTAGCCACTGTACCACCCGTCAACACGACCGGACGCAGCCAGTCAGCGTTCGGTGCTTTTGGATCTAGCATTCGGTCACTTGACCAACGCTGACATCTCCTCTGTTTTCACTTCTAACTTCTTCACCCTTGCTCCAATGTGCCAACCACCAAGTGTATCACCTTGTGCACATATGTTAGCATATTTTCACAAATATTTTCAAGGATGTTAGCACTCCACTAGATCCTAAATGCATATGCAATGAGTTAGAGCATCTAGTGGCACTTTGATAACCGCATTCCGATACGAGTTTCACCCCTCTTAATAGTACGGCTATCAAACCTAAATGTGATCACACTCTCTAAGTGTCTTGATCACCAAAACAAAATAGCTCCTATAGATTATACCTTTGCCTTGAGCATTTTGTTTTTCTCTTTCTTCTTTTCAAGTTTAAGCCCTTGATCATTGCCATGTCATCACCATTGTCATGTTATGATCTTCATTGGCTTCTCCACTTGAAGTGTGCTACCTATCTCACGATCACTTGATAAACTAGGTTAGCACTTAGGGTTTCATCAATTCACCAAAACCAAACTAGAGCTTTCAATCTCCCCCTTTTTGGTAATTGATGACAACCCTTATACAAAGATATGAATTGAAATTCAATTGAATCCATGTTGCTTGCCCAAGCATATTTACCATGTGTAAAGGATATGGACAAGTTTCATGAACCCCAAATGGTAGCAATTGCTCCCCCTACATATGTGCTAAGAGTTTGGATTGTAGCTTGCACATATGCTTTGATAGGAAATATAGGAGTCAATGTCTACACATGATGCTAAGGTATAAAAGATGGATCTTTGAAGCGTGATACCAATCGGAGTGCACCAATATACCATCCTTAGCACCATGGTTAGCTCAATATCACTTGGAAACATATTTTTGAAAGATACCACTTGTAAAGACTTTCTTGGAAATAAAAGTTATCTAGTGATTTCATTTCATCATTCAATCTTACAACTAACATTCAACACACAAGCATGGATGTTTAAATGTAATACTTATGCCATGCAAGCAAACATATGAAATGCACATTCAAATGCACCATACAAGTTCATGAGCTTGCTCCCCCTACTTGTGTGCTCAAAATTTTAGTTGATCCCTTTCCTTTTTCATATCTCTCCCTTATCTTTGTTTCTCTCTCCCCCTTGTTGTCTTTTCACTATCTTAGTACACTAATATCTTTGTTTTTCTCCCCATGTACTAGTGTCTTTGTTTCTCTCCCCCTAGTATCTTTGTTTCTCTCCCCCTTTGTCATCAATGACCACAAAGGTTCTAAATATAGATAGTATACTTGTAGGGTCGAGATTATCAATGTCAATCAATGGAGTGAGAATCATTTTCCCAAATTTGGTCTAGTCTAGATTATTTACCAAAGATATTTAACTCGGTTTGATCCAAGGACAAGCTTCTTCACACCTCCAAATAAGGGTTATCTTGTACCATGTTGAGTTAAACACTTATAGCTCATTTTCTAGATTAAACACTAGGTTTACAAGCCCATAAACATGTCATATGCTATCACTAGATCAAATCAAGCATAGAAGCAATAGTGATATCATATAAACATCAACATCATTTGATTTTCATGAATGAGCCTACTAAAATAGAACCATTTGAAAGGTCCTAATAAGATTGAAAATATGACTAGATGCACTAAACATGTCCTTAGCAAGGATGTATGCCATGCCAATCAACTTTTACCTTGGATTGCTCGAAGGAGAGGCATGTCATATGAGTGGGGGTGCATCAACACATATTTGAGAAATCCAATATGTTCAACTCATTCCTTAGCTTGCAAAACCTTTTCTCATCCAATGGCTTGGTGAATATATCAGCAAGTTGATCTTCGGTGCCTACACTCTTAATGCAAATGTCCCCTTTTTGTTGGTGATCTCTTATGAAATGGTGGCGGACATCAATGTGCTTTGTTGTTGCGTGTTGAACCGGATTGTTGGTTAACTTGATTGCACTCTCATTGTCACATAGCAATGGCACTCTCTTGAACTTGATTCCAAAGTCACTCAAAGTGACCTTCATCCAAAGAATTTGTGCACAACAACTACCGGCGGATATGTATTCGGCTTCGGCAGTTGATAATGCAACACTATTTTGCTTCTTTGATGACCATGAAACAAGTGATCTTCCCAACAATTGACATGTGCCCGATGTGCTCTTCCTTTCAACCTTGCATCCCGCATAATCCGAGTTGGAGTAACCAACTAGCTCAAACTTTGCTCCTTTGGGATACCACAAACCAACATTTGGTGTATGCTTCAAGTACCTCAATATTCTTTTTGTAGCCTTCAAATGACTTTCTCTTGGTGAGGCTTGAAATTTTGCACACATGCATACACTAAACATGACATCCAGCCTTGATGCGGTCACATAGAGTAGGCTTCCAATCATAGACCGATACAACTTTTGATCCACCATATTTCCACTTGCATCACTATCCAAGTTGCCATTGGTTCCCATTGGTGTGCTAATGACTTTGCTATCAATCATGCCAAACTTGTTGATCATGTCCTTGATGTACTTGCCTTGACTCACAAATGTATCATTCTTTAATTGCTTGATTTGAAGACCAAGGAAGTAACTCAATTCTCCAATCATGGACATTTCAAACTCATTAGCCATCATCTTTCCAAACTCATCACAAAATTCTTGATTGGTTGAACCAAATATGATGTCATCAACCTAGATTTGCAACACAAACAAGTCTTTTCCAATCTTCTTGATGAAAAGAGTGGTGTCAACCTTGCCCATTGTGAACCCTTTAGAGAGGAGAAAGTCCCTCAATCTCTCATACCATGCTCTAGGTGCTTGCTTCAAGCCATACAATGCCTTCTTCAACTTGTACACATGGCTGGGCTTCTTATCATCTTCAAAACCAGGAGGTTGCTCAACATATACTTCTTCATTGATATAACCATTGAGAAATGCACTCTTGACGTCCATTTGATAGAGCTTGATGTTGTGGGCACAAGCATAGGCTAGCAAGATTCTTATTGCTTCCAATCTAGCAACCGGGGCATATATTTCTCCAAAGTCAAGACCTTCAACTTGTGTATAGCCTTGTGCTACCAATCTTGCTTTGTTCCTTACTACTATCCCATCTTGATCTTGCTTGTTTCTAAAGACCCATTTGGTTCCAATTACATTGTGTCCCTTTGGTCTTTCTACCAACTCCCATACTTGATTTCTTGTGAAGTTGTTAAGCTCTTCATGCATAGCATTGACCCAATCAACATCCTTTAAAGCTTCATCTATCTTCTTTGGTTCAATGGATGACACAAATGAGAAGTGTTCACAAAATGATGCCAATCTTGATCTTGTTTGTACACCTCTTGAAATATCACCAATGATTGTATCCAAAGGATGATCTCTTGCAATACTTGTTGGTTGGAGCAATGGAACTTGATTGCTTGCATTTGCTTGATCATTGGGTTGAGATGATGTACTAGCCACTTGATCTTGATCAATGTCATGAGAGTCACTTGCACTAGCTTGATTTGTATCATCTTGCACATTTGAGTTAGAGAGCACTTGCACTTGATTATCTTCATCATCATTCACTTGCCTAGGCCTCAATTCACCAATATCCATGTTCTTCATGGCATTTGAAAGTTGAATGCCTCTAACATCTTCCAAGTTCTCATTCTCTTCTTGTGAACCCTTGGTTTCATCAAATTCAACATCATGAACTTTCTCAAGAGTACCACTATCCAAATTCCAAACTCTATATGCTTTGCTTGTAGTGGAGTATCCAAGTAGGAATCCTTCATCACATTTCTTGTCAAACTTGCCCAATCTTGTGCCTTTCTTCAAGATATAGCATTTGCAACCAAAGACCCGAAAATATGCAATGTTGGGCTTTCTACCATTCAAGAGTTCATATGGTGTCTTCTCTTTCAATCGGTGACAATAGAGGTGGTTGCTACAATAGCAAGCCGTGTTGATAGCTTTGGCCCAAAAGGATTGACTCACATTGTACTCACTAAGCATAGACCTTGCCATATCAATAAGTGTTCTATTCTTCCTCTCAACAAGGCCATTTGATTGAGGAGTGTACTTAGCCGAGAATTGATGTCTAATTCCAAATTCATCACATAACTCATCAATTCTAGTATTCTTGAACTCACTACCGTTGTCACTTCTAACTCTCTTGATGGTTGTTTCAAACTCATTGTGAATGCCTTTGACAAATGATTTGAATGTTGCAAATACATCACTTTTGTCCACTAGAAAGAATACCCATGTGTATCTAGTGTAGTCATCCACTATCACAAATCCATATTTGTTTCCACCAATACTAGTGTATTGTGTTGGCCCAAATAAGTTCATGTGCAATAACTCAAATGCTTTACTAGTGCTCATCATGCTTTTCTTAGGATGGGTGTTTCCAACTTGTTTGCCGGCTTGACAAGAGCTACAAAGCTTATCCTTTTCAAACACAACATCTTTCAAGCCTATAACTAAGTCATGCCTAATCAATCTATTCAATTGTTTCATTCCAACATGACCAAGCCTTCTATGCCATAACCAACCCATGCTAGACTTAGTGAACAAGCATGTAGATAATTTTGCTTCACTAGCATTGAAATCAACCAAGTATAGATTTTCATATCTAAAGCCTTTGAAGATCAAGTTAAAGCCATCTACACTTATGATCTCTACATCATCTACTCCAAATATGCATTTGAATCCAAGATCACACAATTGAGCTACGGATAGCAAATTGAAGTTCAAGCTCTCTACTAGCAACACATTGGATATACTCATGTCATTGGATATTGCAATCTTACCAAGCCCTTTGACCTTGCCTTTGCCATTATCACCAAATGTGATACTATCATAACCATCATTACCATTGGTGTTGATTGAGTTGAACATTCTTGCATCACCGGTCATGTGTTGAGTGCACCCACTATCAAGAACCCAATGCCTTCCTCCAGCTTTATAATTGACCTACAAAAGAAGATCAATTCCTTTTAGGTACCCAAACTTGCTTGGGTCCTTGAAGGTTAGTCACTAGGCTCTTTGGCACCCAAATGGCTTTCTTCTTTGAGCCCATCCATGGTTGACTAATGAACTTAGCCTTTACACCATTTGTACCCTTAGTAAGCATATAGCATGAATCAAGCTTAATAAAGGATACATTAGCATTTTTGTTCTTATTTTTGCATTCTTGCTCTTTGTGACCCACTTGCTTGCAACTAGTGCAAAACCGAGCATTGTTCTTCACAAAACTAGTCTTGTGAGGAGCAAAGGCCGCTTTGCCTTTCTTGGGGGTATAGCCCAATCCCTCTTTGTAGAGAGAAGCTCTTTGGCTACCCAAGGCCATAAGCAAGCGGTCCTCACCACCATATGCCTTAGCTAGGTTGTGAGTGAGCTTAGTGACCTCCTTCTTGAGGTTTTCATTCTCAACCACTAGTGAGGTATCACAAGTGAAACCATCACTATTAGATGAGGTAGAAGTGGAAGTGCTACAAGAAGGGTTAGTAGTAGCAACAATGATAGGCATAGATAGTGATGTATCAATTAAATCACAAGTTACACCTACATCACAAGTTTTAACATGCTTCTTTTTATCTTGTTCATTAAGCAAAGTGGAATGAGCTTTTCAAGCTTTTTGTGAGCCTTGCCAAGCTTCTCATGTGCTACCTCTAGCTTCTCATGAGTTGCTTTGAGCTCATCAAGGGCTTGCTTAAGGGCTTTTACCTCCTTATTCAAGCTCTTGCATTCCCTTCTCTTAATATCAAAGTGTTCTTTAGCATCTTCTAGCATGTCAAATAATTCGTCCTTAGTAGGTTCATCATCATCACTATCACTATCATTTTCATTTTCATGTTCATTATCATCAACATGTTCTTCATCACTTTCATCATCACAAGATTGTACCTTAGTGGCCTTAGCCATGAAGCATGATGAAGATTCGAAGAGAGAAGGCTTCTCATTGATGGCAATACTTGCAAGAACCTTCTTCTTGGTGGTCTTGTGATCATCACTATCATCATCATCATCACTTGAGGAAGCATCACTATCCCAAGTGACTACATATGAACCACCCTTTTTCCTCTTGAAGGCCATCTTGTCCTCCTTCTCTTTCTTTTCCTTCTTATCCTTCTTCTTGTTCTTCTTGGTGTCATCATCGTTTTCACTATTGTATGGGCATTGAGCAACAAGATGATCTTTGCTTCCACACTTGAAGCACCTTCTTGACTCCTCTTTGTTCTTGAATGAAGATTTCTTTCTTCTAGCACGGTAGCCCTTCTTCACCATGAACTTGCCAAATCTCTTGACAAATAGAGCCATCTTCTCATCATCATCATCATCCCATGATTCAACTTCTTCACTTGATGTTTCTTGCTTTGCTTTGCCCTTGGATGATGTGGCTTTGAATGCCACGCTCTTCTTTTTGTCATCCTTCTTCTCATCTTTCTTCTCCTTCTTTTCTTCCTTCTCATCATCATCTCTATAGGTATCATCGGTCATTATATCTCCCAACACTTGGTTTGGTGTCATGGTGTCCAAACCACTCCTCACTAGAATAGTGACCAATGTACCAAATCTTGAGGGTAAGCATCTCAAGAACTTGTGGGAGAAGTCCTTATCCTTCACTTCTTCTCCAAGTGCTTTGAGATCATTGATAAGCACTTGAAGCCTATGAAACGTCTCCGGCACACTTTCATCCTCCTTCATCTTGAAGCTTGCAAACTTTTCTTTGAGGATATATGCCTTTGCACCCTTCACGGCGTGAGTGCCCTCAAATGATTCTTCCAACTTCTTCCAAGCTTCATGTGTCATCTCAATATTCTTGATTTGCTCAAATGTTCTTTCATCAATTGCATCATGAATAGCACTGAGAGCAATGTCATTGTTTTGGAGAAGCACTTCTTCGGCGGTGGTGGGATTCTCCGGATCGCCAATCTCAATTTTGGTTTCTACCGCCTTCCACACCTTTCTATTGATTGACTTGATGTGTGTTGTCATCTTTGACTTCCAATAAGGATAATTTGTGCCATCAAATTGGGGTGGCTTCTTGGTGTTGTTGATTTGAGCCATTTTAACACCGAAGGTTGTTAAGCCTCAAATAACGGTGACCTCGGCTCTGATACCACTTGAAAGGTCCTAATGGCTAGAGGGGGGGTGAATAGCCTAATAAAATTTCTACAACAACACTTAACAAAAGGTTAGACAATTATGAGGCGAAGCAAGTGTTGTGCTACCCTACTCAAAATGCAAGCCACCTACCACAGTTCTAATTTAGATAGTGTCAATTCACACAAGAGGTATGACACTACCCTATGTTAGTGTGCTCTCAAAGGCTAACTAAAGAGCCACACCAACCAAGCAAGCAAGCTCTCACAACTAGCTACACTAAATAGCTTGTCAACTAGTTTGCGGTAAAGTAAAGAGAGTGATCAAGATAGTTATACTACCGTGTCGAGGAGTGAACCAATCAATCACAAGGATGAATAACAATGAAGACCAATCACCTCGAAATCAGAGGATGAACACAATGATTTTTATCGAGGTTCACTTGCTTGCCGGCAAGCTACTCCTCGTTGTGGCGATTCACTCACTTGGAGGTTCACGCGCTAATTGGCTTCACATGCCAAACCCTCAATAGGGTGCCGCACAACCAACACAAGATGAGGATCACACAAGCCACGAGCAATTCACAAGAGTACCTTTTGGCGCTCTGCCGGGGAAAGGTCAAGAACCCCTCACAATCACCACGATCAGAGCCGGAGACAATCACCACCCTCCGCTTAACGATCCTCGCTGCTCCAAGCCGTCTAGGTGGCGGCAACCACCAAGAGTAACAAGCGAAATCCGCGGCGAAACACGAACACCAAGTGCCTCTAGATGCAATCACTCAAGCAATGCACTTGGATCACTCCCAATCTCACTATGATGATGAATCAATGATGGAGATGAGTGGGAGGACTTTGGCTAGGCTCACAAGGTTGCTATGTCAATGAAAAAATGGCCAAAGATATGAGCCACAGCCGACCATGGGGCTTAAATAGAAGCCTCCATGAAATAGAGCCGTTGTACCCCTTCACTGGGCACACTGCGCTCTGACCAGACGCTCTGGTCTTACTGACCGGACCCGGGACTCAGCGTCCGGTCCACTAATGGACGCCACGCGTCACCAGCTTCAAACGCTGTTCGTCAGATTTCAACGGCTGTGAACCTGACCGGACGCTCCGGCAAAACTGACCGGATGCTGGAGCCTCAGCGTCCGGTCGAGTATAGTAAGGGTCAAAAATCGGTTTTCCTCGACCGGACGCGTTCGGTCCACCTCGACCGGACACAACACAGCGTCCGGTGGTAAACCCTAGCCACTGTACCGCCAGTCAACGCGACCGGACGCAGCCAGTCAGCGTCCAGTGCTTTTGGATCCAGCGTCCGGTCACTTGACCGACGCTGACATCTCCTCTGTTTTCACTTCTAACTTCTTCACCCTTGCTCCAATGTGCCAACCACCAAGTGTATCACCTTGTGCACATGTGTTAGCATATTTTCACAAATATTTTCAAGGATGTTAGCACTCCACTAGATCCTAAATGCATATGCAATGAGTTAGAGCATCTAGTGGCACTTTGATAACCGCATTCCGATATGAGTTTCACCCCTCTTAATAGTACGGCTATCAAACCTAAATGTGATCACACTCTCTAAGTATCTTGATCACCAAAACAAAATAGCTCCTATGGATTATACCTTTGCCTTGAGCATTTTGTTTTTCTCTTTCTTCTTTTCAAGTTTAAGCCCTTGATCATTGCCATGTCATCACCATTGTCATGTTATGATCTTCATTGGCTTCTCCACTTGAAGTGTGCTACCTATCTCATGATCACTTGATAAACTAGGTTAGCACTTAGGGTTTCATCAATTCACCAAAACCAAACTAGAGCTTTCACTCGCCTAATGGCTGAGGGCTGGCTCTGCCTCGCTCAACCCCTGAATGCTAGACTACGCCTCGCTCGATGGGTGAGGGCTGGCTCTGCCTTGCTCGACGCCTGCACCCTGGTCCTTCATGATGATGAGCACAGGGTACGATGGGACATTTGAATCAACCCTCGTATCGAGGACCATGCCATGCACGCCTGCAGGAAGGTACTGTCAAGCTACGATGGGACGGGCGCTTTAAGCCCTTTCCAACCTAACAGAGCTCAAATAGTGTTGTAGGCGCCGACTGTTGTCCTATAGTGTTGTAGGCGCCGCCATCAGCCCTCAGGCGTAGATACTAACAGAGGCATACGACAACCGCTACAATCCAAGGAAGAACTCACATCATCTATAGTAATAGGCGTATAGTCATTCCCCCGTCTACTCCTCGCAAAGTCATGGCTCGACGCCCTAACACACCGTACCGTCCACCGAGGGAGGATGGGACATGACCACTCACAGAGACGAAGCCTGGGCCTGGTCCTATTAGGATCAATGAAACAAGTTATCCCTAACATGGTCTGCCTTGTTAGCAGGATAGGCATAGGGGAAAAGGAAGACCCGGCTCCCTCGAAGGACCTTCTCTACCTTTGGTTTTTTCCTCTTTCTCCCATCTGTAACCCTTGCTCCCCCCTTGGTCTATAAAAGGGAGGGCAGGGCACCCCACTAGAGGGAGGGATGAATCGTTTTAACACACAAGACACAGCCAAGCAGCGACTAAGCTCTTGGCGTCCTTTCAACCTTTCCATTAGAGACTTGGGACCCGTCCCTCTCTCGACCGTTTGTATCGCCTACTACGAACCTTTTTTGGTACTAATAACATGAGCAGTAGTAGACTGGACATAGGGACATTTGGCCCAAACCAGTATCAACCTTGTGTCCTTTAGTACACCATCCGAGCCTAACGCGTAACAATTATAAATTCACTAGTTGGTGTTTGTTCGAAACACCGACAGTTGGCACACTAGGTAGGGGCCTTTGTGCATTCCAAATCAAGCCTCAGATGGCCAGCCATGCAATCAGCTAGGTCCTAGGTGCACACATGCATTTCGGTGACCTGGACTTCATCGTCACGGTGGGAGGAGATTTGGTGTTGGCCCACACCACCATCTAGTCTCTCCCCTCCGTCAGCTTCAACTACGGGAGGCTAGAGCTCTAGCACAGCGTCTCCCTTGGACCCCAGTCGTCTAGGGGGGACCCATGCTGCCTCACCCTCTCTGGAACACTCCGCATGGAGTGCCTCGACGGCACTTCCATTCGGTCTCCGCAACGCTGTGGCGACCATCAGCAACCTTGTGGCACAGCGCACGATCCTGTCCTCCGCGAACAACAAGTTCATGGGGATGATCAAAAGTGTCATGAAATCCCTCCATAGCCTCCTCGTGGAGGGCCGGGGTTGGACTCTGGCTTTGACTCCAACATGGGGAGCCATCACCCCTCCCGGGAATGTTTCATGGTGGGTACCCCTGAGGGACACATCGAAAGTGTCTCCGCAGAGGAGGCTTCCCCGGTGGGCAACCTCGGTGGTGAAACTGAAGGGGAAACAGTGGCCCCACCCCACATAGGGGTGGAGCAGCTGAGAGCCCAAAAGCAGGAGATCAATGAAGCCGGGCAACAGCTTGTGTGGGAATACGCAGAGGTCGATCGGGAGATCGAACGCCACGGAGACGGTGGGCGCGCATGCGTCGTGGCCTGTGACATGAACCGAAGGATCATCGCTGCCAATGAAACCCTTCCTCGCTTCGCTCTGGCAAGCCAGAACATCACCGCTGCAATGGCCTTGCTCCATGGCCTTCTAGAGGCCACAACGCCTGAGGATCATCGGGCTCACCGTGAAATTCACACGCTACTTGAGCGTGCGGCAGCGCAGCAGGCAGAAAGCTTGTTGTCTCAGCGACGTGAGCTCGACACCAATCAGTGCACGCCCTTAGTGTACCTTGCCAGGGATGCATCAGTCCACCAAGCACCACAAGGCGGTGAGCAACGAGCCGCAGTCCCGGTGCATCAGTGCCTTGGCCGCAACCACGACACACGCAGCACCCTCGATGCCCGTAGACGCACCTATAGCGACCCAAGAGAAGGAGCCCATCGTAGCTATCACCCTCATTGTGGTGGACGCTATGATAGCGATGAGGACCGAAGCCCGAGCTCTAGCCTACCAAGCCCTTAAGCCTTTGGCCGTCACATCCTCAACACTGCTTTCCTGCCAAGGTACCGACCACCTACCAATATCCCTAAGTACTCCGGGGAGACAAACCCCAGACTTTGGCTTGAAGACTATCGGCTTGCCTGTCAAGATGGTGGTGCAGACAGCGGCGGATCTGCCAGGGGGGCTGGAGGGCTTGAGCCCCCCCCTACCATGGCTGAGCCTGTGGAGCCCCCCCTCAGCCCCCCTAAATTTTTATGCTATTGGATGATAGAAAGGAGGAGCTTGAGCATTGAGCTGAGGTTGAAGACGATGCTGGAGCGTTGAGTTGAGCTTGATGTCTTTGTCCCCGTGTGAACTTAAGCCCCCTAGATTTTCATCCTAGATCTGCCACTAGGTGTAGATATTGACGACTTCATTATCCGCAACCTTCCACTGTTCCTGGTTGATTCGGCACCGGCATGGTTGGAACACCTGCCATCCAACGTTATCCAAAGTTGGGCGGATTTGAAAGAGATCTTCGTGGGAAACTTCTAGGGCACCTACAAGTGCCTAGGGAACCCATGGGACTTTAGGAACTGCTGTCAAAAGGCTGGTGAGACCCTCCGTGGGTACATCCGACGCTTCTCCTAGTAGTGCAACGAGCTCCCTAACGTCTCCAACGCCGACATGATAGGAGCCTTCCTGTCCGGGATGACCTGCGAGTCCTTGGTTCACAAGCTGGGACGCAAGGGCCTGTGAACCACCAAGGAACTCCTAGACATCGCCACCAGCCATGCCTCAGGAGAGGAGGTGGTCGGAGCGATCTTCAATCACCTCAAGGGCAAGGCAAGGTGGGACGAGGGTGCTGGCGAAGGCACCTCTAATCGTTCTGCCAAAAGGAAGAATAAGAAGCAATGGCGTGAGGACTCGCTCATGGCTGCTGCTGACCGCAAGGGTGGTTAGAAGCCTACGAAGGGCACTCTGAACCACTTCAAAAAATTACTCAAGGGGCCATGCCCGAACCACACCTTTCCTGTTAAGCATCTACTTAAGGACTACAACCTCATGCGGCGATTCTTGTCTGAAGGCTCCAACAAAGGGGAGCAGGGGAAGGAACCTGCCCCCACTGTGGATGACACCGAGGAGAAGGACGATGGCTTTCCAACATCGGATGGCTGCCTTATGATCTTTGGAGGATCAGCGACCTATGGCTCCAAATGCCATCAAAAGGTCACACGCCGCGAAGTCTACATGGCCCAACCGGCCACACCTCCCTTCCTCCGGTGGTCGGAGTCAGCCATAACCTTCGATCGGACCAACCATCCAGATACTGTCCCACACCCGGGGAGATATCCGCTTGTGGTCAACCCGAACATCGGCTCAAAGCAGCTCACCAAAGTACTAATGGACAGAGGCAGTGACCTCAACATCATGTACGCCAAGACGCTCGACGAGATGGGCATCGACCGAACGCACCTCCGCCCAACCCAAGCGCCTTTCTATGGCATCGTGCCCTAGAGGCAGGCCATGCCACTTGGGCAGATCGATCTGCCCGTTACCTTTGGGGATCAATTCAATTACAGGACTAAGACCCTCACCTTTGAGGTGGTTGGGTTCCTGGAACCTTCCATGCCATCCTAGGACATCCATGCTATGTGAAGTTCATGGCCATCCCCATCTACACATACCTCAAGCTAAAGATGTTGAGCCCCCATGGGGTCATCACCGTCGACACCTCCTTCCAGCGTGCCTATGAGTGTGAGGTCGAGTGTTGCGGCCATGCCACAACAATCATTACCTCCGGGGAACTCGCCACCCTCAAGGAGGAGATAGCTGAAGAGGCGCCCGATGCCAAACAATCGACCGGATCGTTTGAGTCAGCCAAGGGCTCTAAAGATGTCCTCATGGATCCCAGCAGCTCCGAGGGCAAAATAGTACACATTGGTACCTCACTTTCCTCCAAATAGGAAAGCGCGCTCGTTGACTTCCTCCACGGCAACAAAGACATCTTCGCGTGGAAACCCTCGGATATGCCAGACATTTTGAGGGAGGTCGCTGAGCATACCTTGAAAATCCATCCAGGCTCCAAGTCGGTGATGGAACGCCTACACCGCTTCGACGAAGAGAAGCATAGGGCCATCGGTGAAGAGATAGCAAAACTATTGGCGGCCGGATTCATCAGGGAAGTATACCACCCAGAGTGGTTAGCTAATCCTGTTCTTGTACGAAAGAAGAGTGGGAAATGGAGGATGTGTGTTGACTATATGGGCCTCAACAAAGCGTGCCCAAAGGATCCATTTCCTTTTGCCACGCATAGACCAAATAGTCGACTCTACCTCGGGGTGCGAAACCCTCTACTTCCTTGATGCGTACTCCGGCTACCATCAAATCGCGATGAAAGAGTCCGACCAGCTCGTGACATATTTTATCACCCCCTTCGGATCATTCTGCTACGTCTTGATGCCGTTTGGTCTGAAGAACGCTAGGGCCACATACTAGCGCTGTATGCTCAAATGCTTCGGGGACCTCATCGGATGGACCGTTGAGGCCTACGTTGACGACATCGTAGTTAAGTCCAAATGGGCTGACCACCTCATTGCCAATCTTGAGAAAACCTTTCTGAAACTCCGGGTGAATGGCATCAAACTCAATCCCGAGAAGTGTGTTTTTGGGGTCCCGAGGGGCATGCTGCTCGGCTTCATCATCTCCGAGCGTGGCATCGAAGCCAACCCAAAGAAGATTTCAGCCATCACAAGGATGGGCCCGATTCAGAACATAAAGGGGGTTCAGCAAATCATAGGGTGCCTCGCCACCCTCAGCCGATTCATCTCACGCCTCAGCGAACGAGGTCTTCCCCTTTATCAACTCTTGAAGAAAGCCAACCACTTCGAGTGGACATCCTAGGCCCAGGAGGCACTTGACATGGTCAAACTGCTTCTAACAAGGCCCTCGATCCTCGTTCCTCCGAGCGACGGAGAATCCCTCCTGCTATACATAGTGGCCACCACGCAAGTGGTCAGTGCTGCCCTGGTAGTAGAGCAGGAGGAAGAGGGGCATGCCCTCAAGGTGCAGCACCCTGTGTACTTCATCAGCAAGGTACTATCCGACTCCAAAACCCACTACTCCTAGATCCAGAAGCTTCTGTACGCTGTCCTCATCACCAAAAGGAAGCTACTCCACTACTTCGAGTCACACCCCGTGACGGTCATGACGTCATTCCCCCTCAGCGAGGTCATCTAGAGCCAGGACGTGATGGGAAGAACCGCAAAGTGGGCACTCGAGTTGATGGATCAAGGCATCATGTATGCCTCCTGAATGATGATCAAGTCCCAGGTGTTGGCTAACTTCATCGCATAATGGACCAAGGTCCAAACACCACCGGTGGTCGTCGATCAAGAGTACTAGATGATGTAGTTTGATAGATCGCTAATGAAAAAGGGTGCTGACATGGGGCTAGTCTTTGTATCGCCCCTCGGGGTCCGCATGAGGCACATGGTTCGTCTCCATTTCCCCTCATCAAATAATGTGGTCGAATACGAAGCACTCATCAACGGCCTACGAATCGCCATCGAGTTGGGCATTCGGTGCCTCGACATCTAGAGTGACTCTCAGCTGGTCGTCAACCAAGTCATGAAGGAGTTGAGCTACCACAATGCCAAGATGGTTGTGTACTGCCAAGAGGTCCGACGGCTAGAGGACAAATTCGATGGCCTCGAACTCAATCACATCCTAAGGCACCTCAATGAGGCGGACGACGCGCTTGCAAAAGTGGCATTTGGTCGAGAGCCAGTGCCAACAGGTGTCTTCACCAGTGATCAACACAAGCCCTTAGTGTGCTACGAAGGGTCAGAAAGGGCCGACGATGGCCTGCCTGATCCAGCCCCGGGGGCTAACCAACCGATGGCTCCGTTTGACCCTAAAGTCATGGAACTTGAAGAGGATCCAGCGATAGAGCCTGACCCTCTAGATGACTAGAGAACACTCTACCTCGACTACCTCCTCTGTGACACACTGCCGGCACACAAGACGGAAGCTCAACGGCTCACGCATTGCGCCAAGTCCTTCATTATTGTAGAGGGTGAACTCTACAAACGAAGCCACACTGGGATCCTGCAGCTCTGTATCCCCCTCGAATAGGGGAAGCTTCTACTGAGCGATATCCATGGTGGGGACTGCGGTCACCACGCTGTGCCTAGAACCTTTGTTGGGAACGCATTCCAATAGGGCTTCTATTGGCCCACTGCAGTTGCCGATGTCGAGTAGATCGTATGCACCTGCGAAGGGTGCCAGTACTACGCTAGGCAAACTCACCTCCTGGCCCAAGCACTCTAGATGATCCCCATCACATGGCCCTTCATGGTCTAGGGGCTCGATCTGGTTGGGCCTCTCAAGAAGGCACCCGAGGGTTACACCCACTTGCTTGTCACCATAGACAAGTTCACAAAATAGATCGAAGCTCGGTCGATCTTCGTGATCAAGTCCGAACAAGCCGTGCTGTTCTTCCTTGACATCATCCATCATTTTGAAGTACCGAACTCCATCATCACGAACAATGGCACACAGTTCACCAGCAAGAAATTCCTTCGATTCTGCGATGAACAACACATCAGGGTCGATTGGGCCACCATCGCGCACCCCTAACGAATGGTAGGTCGAGCACGCAAATGGCATGCCCCTGCAGGGCCTCAAGCCTAGCATCTTCAACCGATTGAACAAGTTCGGTGCACGCTAGGTTACCGAGCTCCCTGCGGTGCTCTGGAGCCTAAGAACAACTCCTAGCAGGGCCACCGACTACACGCCATTCTTTATGGTCTATGGTTTCGAGGCCGTCCTCCCAACTGACCTCGACTATGGAGCACCAAGAATTAGAGCATACGACAAAGAGGGAGCCAAGGCATCCCACCAAGACACCATGGACCAGCTGGACGAAGCTCACGACATCGCCCTCCTTTGTTCGGCCAAGTACCAGCAAGCGTTGCGATGGTACCACAACCGACGGGTGTGGGACCGAGCCTTCAATGTCGGGGACCTAGTTCTTCACCTCATGCAGAGCAACAAGGACTGCCACAAGCTCTCCCCACCCTAGGAGGGGCCATACATCATCATAGAAGTATTTCAGCCAGGCACCTACAAGTTGAAAACCATCGAGGATGAGGTCTTCACCAACACCTGGAACATTGAGCAGCTATGTTGTTTTTAACCTTAAATAAACGCATACTTTTTCTTATTAGTTTTTGTCTTCAAAAACTCCCAATCTTTAGTGACATCCGGCCCCTGCATTTTGTGAGGGGTCGGATCTCACTCGGGGGCTGATATAAGTATGTTTATCTGGCAAACACTCTCTGTGTTATCTTTGCAAACATTCTCTATGTATTCCCTCTTTTCTCATGGCAAGTCCTAAGAGCTAGGATTTTAGGAACAAAATCTAAGTATAACTGGTAGGACTGCGGGAAACCCACGCCCCAGTAGCTACGGCCTCCTTGCTCACCAGCGTGTGATCAGAATTGATTTGCCCGCAATCCAAGTTTTTTGTGACCTTAACTATGGGAAGGGTCGGAAGGCACTCAAACCTCTTTTACAAAAGAGGGAGAAGAGCTAAAAAGTTGTTTACCATAATGAAAGTTGAAAAGTTGTTCATTTTTTGCACAAATTCATCGCTTACAAAGTGATTTCATCATGAAAAGGACTAATGTATTCATAAATACAAAAGATTGTTCACTCAGGGGCTCCCCCACAACTTATTCGATTATAGTTTCTGACCAGTCCTACTATAAGCACTACTACGGTCGACGTGCCACGCTCTCCATCGATGATGTCCTACCGCTCCATGGGATCCTTGAGGGCGACGTCATCTGCAATGCCAAGCACCACGTCGGCGACTATGGTGCTCCCACTAGGGCGTCAGGCATCCAGGGACTACGCCATCGTGATCAGCCACAACCCTAACAACGGCGTCTGTGCGGGGGGTGTTTCCTGCCGAAGAAAGGCCGCCACGAACGATGACAAAACCGACGATGCTCAGCACACTCTAGTGCACCTCCTCCTTCGGCGGAGGTGGCCCCTTCTTGGCAAAGGCGGCCGACACCATCTCATCTATGTTGGATGACCTCCAGCTCGACATCGTACTCTAGATTCACGAACGGATGTATGAGTTCTCCTCTCCCTCGCATCACCCTCTCTCACTTAGGAATTGTTGTGGCATATGAACGTGCTCGGTGAGAAGGAGAAAGGAGAGAGGTAGTGGCTTAGGAACAGGCGAAGGAATGGGACAAGAGCTCCTCTCCCCCTCCCTATTTAAGGAAGAGGCGCAGCAGCTGCGGAAAGGCAAAAGGTTGGGACGAAAAACTCTCTTCCTTCTCCTATTCAATGCAAATGGGAAATCAATGCTAATAGGAATCCAAGGGGACATGCCTGGACCAACGGGACATGCTCTGGTCGACGAGACATCACCTAGTCAAACAAGACGTTACCTAGGCATGGCCCACCACTACTGCGCGCCGGGCGCGAGAATCAGGGTGCACCCGCATGCAGGCAACTCCCCACTTCCCCAGGTAGGACCATGGCCAGGGGGCCCAACGGGCCTCTTGGGTCGATCGGACGGCCTAGGTAAAACGACAAACGAATGACCACTAAAAGATAAGCACCTCTGTTTACTTACTTTGTGTGTTAATTTCATTACCGAGCTTCCGACCCCAGCAATGGCGGGGGCACGGACATCGCTCGGGGGCTGCCAAGAATGTCTACTTATTTAGACATCCTCATCGCTTGACCCCTCCTTATGTTTAAAAACTAGAGACATAGGGTGCGGGTGTAAAACTTTGAGTAAAACTAGACGAACCGCTAGACCCTACGCCCCGACGGCTACGGCGTTTTTGTTCACCAGCATTATCGAATTCACAGTTCCCCGCACCCCAATCTTTAGCATCCGCCTTCTTGTGAAGGGTTCGGAAGGGTCCTCCTGCAGAATCTCCTTCATGGAG
The DNA here is from genome assembly GCF_019320115.1 of Miscanthus floridulus. Taxonomy (NCBI): domain Eukaryota; kingdom Viridiplantae; phylum Streptophyta; class Magnoliopsida; order Poales; family Poaceae; genus Miscanthus; species Miscanthus floridulus. The sequence goes on along the minus strand of NC_089594.1, from coordinate 19,634,418 downwards.
AAGCTGTCAGGTCATCTAAAAATGATTGAACGGCTCGGATCACCATCGAGAGACAGAAACAAAAAATCATGATGCTCGTGTAGGTCACACCGGCGCCATCGCAAGCGTCGGACCTGAACCCCGCATGGACATGTCCGGTAAGAGCCTCTCGTCGCTCATGCCACCGAGGTAACATTACCGACCCCCACTTTCATTTCGATTAAATCGTACATTAATCCCATACATCCAAACATTGCACATGCAATCGCTGCATCTCAACGCTTTGTGTCGTGTCACGAAGCGACGGTCGCCTCATTCGATATGAGCAGCAAAATGACTGAGGTTCGAAGGTCGGCCCGGGAAGGGCTTGAGGTCGCCTCGCGTCGAACAGAGCCAGGGGAGAAAAACCGAGAGGAGCCCCATTGGCCTTGCCCAACCCCACTCAAAAACGGATAGGGACATCTCGACCTTTCTCGTTCAATTCTAAACCTCGAGCCAAACCCATAGAATCTCCATCGAGGAGAGGCCAACGTGTCACTTGAGCCTATCGAACAGCTCGGGCATCTACCGAGAGGTGGGTTAAGAAGTAGTGGAATGCCACATGAGGGCTCTACCGACCCCATCAGCGAATGATGGACCCGGATTCCACACGAACATACCCGTTAGCGAGCTCATTGAGCGCGACACTCGAGCTATCGAGTCAAGTGTCGTTAACTCAGCCCCTCCAGTTGTGGAAACCGAGGACAAGGTCACGCGTGAAACAAGGCCAACCCCCATTAGACCCCAAGGGGCTCGGGGGCTCGAGCCGCTCGATCTAAGATCGAGAGACCAAGGTTCAAAGGCTGACCCGTGAAGGGTCCAAGGCCGCCTCGCATCAAAAAAGAACCAAGGGAGAAAACGTAGATGAGCCTCAGTGGCCTTTGCCCAACCCGCATTAAGGCGGATAGGGTCATCTCAACCTTCTAGTTAAATCTAGCCTTTAGCTGAGCCCATAGATTCCCCATTGAGGGGGAATCTGCTGGAAGGCAGGTCAAGGAGCACCGGAATGCCACCCGAGGGCTTTGTGACCCTATCGCAAAGGAACAGGATCGGGTTCCATTCGAACATCCCTGTTAGCGAGCTCATCAGGCACGTCACTTGAGCCGTCGAGGCAAGTGACGTCGCCTCAACCCCTCCAGTTGCGGAAACCATGGACGGGGCGACAAACACAAAATGAACCGACCCTTGACCGAATCCCTACCAAGCGTGGGGGCACGGGGAAGGCCGGACCAGCAACGAGACCAAACACACGGTCATGGAACTATTGTCAAAAACCTAAGTAAGGGGTACGTGCGAATACAAGAGTAAGTTCGCTACCCTCGCTCCAGCCTCCAGTAACATCCGGCCCCAGCGACCGCAAGGGGTCGGATCTCACTCGGGGTCTGATAAAGGTATGAATACCTCTTTTTTTTAAACAGTCATTGCATCAAACCTTTTCCTCACGTCGAGACTGGCGGCAAGGTTTGTGGGAACAAATAAATGAGCGCGCCTGGTAAGACTTCAAAAAGCCCATGGCCCGACGGCAATGGTAACTTTGCTCACCAGCACAAATTGAAATTTCCCCTTATACACCTTGGGCCCTACAGTCTTAACGAACGAAAAGATTGGATCGCATAAACCTTTTTTCTCGAATGCAAAAGGGAAGAAAGTAAGATAAAACGAATGGAACAAAATTACGAAACTGTTTTCGAACACAAAAAAGTTCCGACACTTGTCCACATATTACAGATAAATGTTTATCAAACTTATTCAACTAATTACTTCCTCGGAGGGAGAACTATGCCTTTCAGCCTATTCGCCAGGTTCCATGCAATGGGAGTGACCGCCTTCTCAATCTCATCTAGCTAGGAGTTTTCATAGCCAGGCGCGAAGCCGAGGCTCATTACCTCCAAATTAATTTCCCGATCATAATGGCTTGGGTGATCCCGGCATGGAAGGCGTTCTCCTCAAGCTGGCCCACCCGCGCCATGATATCCGTAGCATGGGCCGCAAGTGAGCTGGTTCCCTCCGGCTGCGCCAACCCTAGGTCATTAAAGACCACCCCGACGGCGGTGCACAGAAGATCGTGCTCGTCACTCTCGACCCAAAGAGTCCCCCGTACCATGGCAAGCTCCGTGCCTAGCCCGACAGAGATGCTCTCGGCCTCTAGCCTTCGGGTCACCATGACTCCAAGATCTGCTCGGAGGGAGCTGGCCACCTGACGCTCCTCGTCGCTATCTCGGATGGCCCGGTCATTCTCCTCGTGGACCATGCCGTGCTCCAAGCGGAGTCTTTTCGCAGTCTAGTGTAGCTCGTCTCGCTCCCTGCATAGCCGGGTGATCACCAAGGCATCCTGATCCACCCTCTGCCGCGGACCTATCCTCGGCTTTCAGCTTGAGATCTCGCTCTGTCTCTAGCTCATCTAGGAGTTTGATGGCCCGCTGGCTAGCCTTGACATCCTTCTAGAGCAACTCATCCCACTCCTTTCGGATCTAGGCGACCGCCTCCTTGTCCCGCTGCACCCTCATCGATAGATCCTAGAACATCCCATGGATCTCCTCCGTGTCCCATTGCGCCTCGGCTTCCCGCTATTGGGCGGCGGCGAGCTAGGCGCTCAAATCTTCATGCAATCGGGCCTCCTCTGTGAGGCAAGCCCATTCCACCTTCTACTCGTGGAGGAACCAGGATTTCTCCTGGCTATGAGTAACAAGGGACTGAAAAGAAGACCAGTGGCAAAAATATGAGAATACATGAAGAAAGAAGAGTGCAAAAGGAAAGATCAAGCGGATACCTGACCATTAGCAATGATGATGTCACACAGGACTACCCTAGCCTGATCCAGGACATCCATCATCGTCGAGATCCCTTCATTGAGACTCCGCCACTCTATGCTCTCGGTAGCATCAGAGAAGAGAGTCGACATTGGGTCTTAGGCATCCATCCACCATAGCAGCGACTCACTCCACGCGGACGAGCGGCTGCCCCCTGACACCAGGGCCGAGGGCGACCTCCTGTTGGTCCTCTCCACCACCGCCATGGCATCCGAGGACCCTCCAACCATGTCCCCGTCTGTTCGACCAGCCTCAGGCTCCATCACCTAGGCCGCCAAAGGCGCGGATTGCGTCGCCCACTCAGACACCACCACGGCTACGTCTGACTGCTCCTGGCTTGGCGTAGTCATGACCACCTCTGCTTGCGACACCAAGGGCTCGACTTGTGGTGCCACTCCCACCATAGGAGGTGCCACAAGCATGGGCGGTAGCTCCGTCCGCTCCAACATAGGCGGCGGAGTCACCTCCACCGTCTTCTGCTCGGCGACCACCGAGGGCGCTTCTTTAGCCTCGGTGCCCGCTTGACCCACCGAGGGCACGGGCGCCACCACTGGCGGCACCTGACCAGCTGACGAGACCGCAACATCGGTGCCGCTCCTGCCCAAAACTAGAGCAACATCGGGCGACGACGTCCCTCCCACCTAAAGAGCAACGCTCTTCTTGGGCACCAACGCCAAATAATGGCCCCGTCGCAAGAGTCTACAAGAGGTAAAGGGCATAAGGCCAAACAGAAAAACAGAAAAACACAAAAACACAAAAAAAAACAGAGCAATCGGTGACTTACTCTGGCGCTGTTGGACGGTAGGAACGTTTTGGGGATGAACCCCCAGATTCTTGCTCCAACTCGTCTGGGCGGGACCGCTTCGAGCCTGCCCCCTGCTCCTGTGCAGGGGGTCTCACCTCCCTTGTCTCCAAGGGCACAGCAGTGGTGCCACCCCCCTCTGTTGACACCTCAGGCATGGCGGTAGATCTGCCCGCCCCTATCAGCTCGTGGGGCCGATGGCAGATCCGCCTCCCCCCATCCACCGGTCCTCCACCGGCACCCCAGGTGCGGCAGCTGATTTGCTCGCTCCCACTGGTTCTGAGGATGGGCTGATGGTTTGGCCTGTCTCCGCCGGCCTCATGAACTCACTTCCCCCTGCATGGAACGGGAAGGGTCCCTACGTGGACAAGCGGATGCCTATCAGCGAATCCTCGCTCTCTAGGACATCCCACTAAACATCAGCTACTACCTCATCAAACTCCTCCTCCTCATTGTCGTTGTCATTGCTTGTCTCCTCTCCTCGCTCCCATGCTTGCTGCTACCTTCGCTTCTTCTTCTTCTTGAGCTCCCTTGTCTTCCTATCCCACTCGATCGCGGTGTGATTCGCTGTCGCTAGGATCCGGTCCTTCGGCAGCGGAGCTAGGCTATCCCCGAGGATAAGTCCATATGGCTAGTCCTGCTATCCCGAGGTCAGCATCAAGGGGCTAGGAATTCAAGTGAAAAGGAGGCATGGGAAAAGAGAACTTATGAAGTCGAGGAACCTCGGTTCTGGCCGCATTGGGGGATGCCCCCGCACCGGACACACGAAATCAAGGACAACGTTGGTGTTGTCCTTCGAAGGCTCCATCGCCTCCTTGATGCGCTACGCCACTTCGGGGGGAGGGAGCGCTTCATCGACAAGCATCATCCCTTCGAGCGATGCTCCGAGCCCCATCAGATACAGGGGGAGTGTGTGGCTCATCAATGGCGCCACCCTTCACGTATGGTAGGCACCGATGATCCCCGATCCCTTCATGCCCCTCTCCTTTAGAATTTGGAGGTCAGCGAGATGGTCCTTGATCCTCTTTTTGTCTTTGTCTGGGACACCCCACTTCCACGACCCTAGGACCTCTTCGATGATGCGCACGGAGAACACCGGCAAGGGGGCGGCAACGTCGTCCTTGACGTAAAACCAATGCGAATTCCACCCCTTATTGGAGGTCGACAGAATCATCGATGGGTATTTGTTCACCCGATTGTTGTGGAGATGAATGCTGGCACATCCCATTGGCATGCTCAGCTCTTGCTTCCCAACCCGCTTCTTTGATAGGTTGACGGCGAAGAGGTACCACTATAGGTCAAAGTGGGGACTAATCCCCAGGAATCCCTCACACAGGGCAACAAACGCCGCAGTGTGCTGGACCCCATTGGGAGTAAGGTGCTGCAACTCCACCTGGTAGTAATCCAATAGCCCCCGAATGAACTTATGAGCAGGTATGGCGAATCCCCGCTCATGAAAGTGAGCGAAGGACACGACATACCCTTCGGGCGGCGATGGCTCATCCTCATTGCCGGGCAGCCACCACTCCTTGGTAGTGGTCAGCGGGCGAAGAAGGCCACAGCGAATGAGGCCCTCCAGGCGATGAGGGGTGATGTTGGATCTGCACCATGGCTCCATTAAAATGATCGGGAGGAGGGTGGATGCGAGCTTAATGGTGGCTACGATGCGGATGTGAGCTTGACGGCGGCTGCGATGCGGATACGAGCTGGACAATGGCTGCAATGTGGATATGAGCTTGACGACGGCTGCGATGTGAGTGTGGGAGGCTCAGGTGATTGACAGCGGAGGCTGTCGATGTGAAGGTGAGGAGGCAAAGTACGGAACCCTAGGGGCGAAACCCTCGATTTTATAGGGGCAACGGATGCGAGAAGTGCAACCACCCACCTAGGCCTCCGAGCCTACCATGATACACCGTTGTGTCACATCGCGGGATACATGCCCGCGATCCCTATCCTTTCCCACCAAAATCACGCCGGATGTTTCGGCTTCCCAAACAGACCGGGACTCTTTTCCCACAAGACGGGACACGAGTCAAAAAACATTTCTCTGGCCCACCTAGGCCTAGGAGTTTGAGGGATGGCCCGACAGTTTCAGCGGCCATCCCAACGAGGGATGGACCTGTGAGTGGCTAGAACTCAGGTACACGAGCATCAAGGGAGCCTCGATCCGTAATCGAGTTCTTGCCAGGCTAACCCTAGGTGAAATCCCCGCGAACGGGATGCCAGGGTTCCCTTAAAACTGTCCAGTTGACAAAAACCAAAACTCACAGCCTTACCCACTCAGGGTCTGAAATTACCCCTCGGGCGATTCTATTCGAATCATTCGAGGGCCCGAGGGCTACACCCGACGGGTGCGCTCGTGTGCACCCTCTGGCATGTCAAAATACCCCCCGGGCGATTCTATCCGAATCACCCGAGGGCTCGGGTGCTACTATCGGGGACCTAATATCGGAGTATGCAAAGAGGTGGAACTAATAGCCATCGAACATTGATGCTCCTGGTCAGACAAGAATGCTACTACGCTTCTTGCCCGAATGACGGAAGCTTGGTTCCACCTCGCCCAACCCCCGAGGGCTAGACTCCGCCTCACCCGACCCCCAAGGGCTAGACTCCACCTCGCCTGATGGCTAAGGGCTGGCTCCGCCTCACCCGACCCCCAAGGGCTAGCTCCACCTAGCCCGATGGCTGAGGGCAGGCTCCGCCTCGCCCGACGCCTGCACCCTGCTCCTTTATGATGATGAGCATAGGGTACGATGGGACATTCGAGTCAACTGTAGTACCGAGGACCATGCCCTACACGCTTGCAAGAAGGTACCATGAGGCTACGATGGGATGGGCGCTTTAAGCCCTTTCCAACCTAACAGAGCCCAAATAGTGTTGTAGGCGCCGACTTTTATCCTACAGTGTTGTAGGCGCTGCCATCAGCCCTCGGGCGCGGATACTAACACAGGCATACGACAACCGCTACAATCCAAGGAAGAGCTTACATCATCTATAGTAACAGGCGTATAGTCATTTCCCCATCTACTCCCCGCAGAGTCATGGCTCGACGCCCTGACACACCGCACCATCCACGGGGGGAGGATGGGACATGACCACTTGCTAAGATGAAGCCAGGGCCTGGTCCTATCAGGATCAACAAAACATGCTATCCCTGACACGGTCTGCCATGTTAGTAGGATAGGCACAGGGGAAAGGAAGACCCGGCTCCCTCGAAGGATCTTCTCTACCTTTGGTTTTTTCCTCTTTCTCCCATCTATAACCCCTGCTCCCCCCTTGGTCTATAAAAGGGAGGGTAGGGTGCCCCACTAGAGGGACAGACGAATCGTTTTAACACACAAGACAGCCAAGCAACGACTATGCTCTTGGAGTCCTTTCGACCTTTCCATTAGAGACTTGGGACCTGTCCCTCTCTCGATCGTTTGTACCCCCTACTACGAACCTTGTTCGATACTAATAACATGAGCAGCAGCAGACTAGATATAGGGATGTTCGGCCCAAACTAGTATAAACATTATGTCCTTTAGTACACTATCCGAGCCTAACACGCAACAATTATAAATTCACTAGTTGGTGTTTGTTCGAAACACCGACACCACTCAACTTGCCACGCCACTCAATCCTAGCGACGATGCAAAGTTAGATCACTCGAGTGGCACTAGATGACCAATATGCAAACAAGTTTGCCCCTCTTGATAGTATGGCCATCTATCCTAAACCCGGTCATCAACTTCTCTATACACCTATGACCGGTGAAATGAAATGCCCTAGGTTATACCTTTGCCTTGCGCATTCCATTCCTTCTCCTCCAATGTCGATGCAACACATGCACCAACACGATCAACAATGATATGATCCACTTCATATCATCACATGATCATATTGGTTCATCGATCTTGACTTCACTTGCTTTTCACCGTTGCCTTCGTCCATCGGTGCCAAGTCTTGCTCAAGCTTCACCGCTACGCGGTCCATCGCTCCAAAGCCTCTGACTTGCCCTTCATGCTTGCAACCGGTCCATCAAGCCAAGTCTTGTTTTGATCCTCTCCACCTTGATCACATGACTCAATGTCATGTCTCATGTGCAATGAGCTCTTTCATCATCACATGTATGAGCTTTGCAACATCGCCAAGCCATTTTCACCTTCATAGCATATGTTGCTCACACACATATACCTATGGACTAATCACCTATGTATCTCACATAAACACAATTAGTCCTTCTAGGGTCGTCACTCAATTACCAAAACCACACAAGGACCTTTCAATCTCCCCCTTTTTGGTAATTGATGACAACTCTACAAAGATATGGAAATTAAGCTCTTTTGGATTCATGTTGTTTGCCCAAGCAATTTTACCATGTGAAAATGATATTGGACAAGTACCACAAACCCAAAATGGTAGTATTAGCTCACCCTACATATGTGCTATAGTGTTTGGTTTGAAGCTCATTCATATGCATAGATTGAAATTGTGGGAGAGTAATTACTACCAAATGATGCTAAGGTGTATAGAGTAAACCTTTGAAGTGTGATACCAATCAGAGTTGCACCTTTAAGTTCATCCTTAGCACCATGGTTAGCTAGATATCACTTGGAAATAAAATCACTAGATACCTCGTGAGATCAACATTAAAACTAAGGTACTAGCATTACTTGAAAAGCATACCAAGAGTCTAGCTATCATCCTATGCATGCTAGTTTTTATTTCATCAATCAAATTCTACAACTAGTATACCTCACACAAGCATGCATATTGAATTTAAGAACTTATGCAATGCAAGCAAGCACATGAATATGCACATATCAAATGCAATCAATCAAAGTTTATGAGCTTGCTCCCCTTATTTGTGTGCTTCTCTTGTCCAAGAATTTTAATCCATCTCTTTTCTTTAATGTTACTCCCTCTTTGTCCATGTCCATGTACAACCTCTACTTCTTTATCTCAATCTCTCCCAAAGCTTTCATATCTTATCTTATCTCTCTTGTACAATCTTAATCTCAAGGCTTTCATATCTTTGTACAATCTCTCCCCCTTTGTCATTGATTTCCATAAAAGTTGATGCAAAGGTATGCATTTGGGGTAGATGGTTGAGGCTTGAATCTTGCATTTTTATGGACATCACTTGATTGTTGGAATGACACCACCTGTAGATACCACTTGTAACTTGTACCACTTGTATCTTGTGTAGGGCTTCTTGAGATACCACACATAGGATCTTTGATCTTGATATCAATTTGTGTGACACCTCCCCCTATGTGATAGCATGGGTCAGCCATTTGATACACTTGAGCTCTTATAGGTGAGGGATGCATTCTTCATTTGATGATCACTTAAAGTTGAGGATCACTTGTGGAACCATTGTCTTGCATGATTGATACCACGTGTAGATGTGATACCACTTGAAAGAATCTTTTAGTATGGAACCACTTGTTGGATTTATCAATAAAAATCATTTCTTGAACCTTTGTTATCTTTATGAGTACCACTTATAGGATATCACTTGTGAGTTGATCTAGACATCATTTATGAATTCTTGATGAAATACTTGAGTCCAGATACCACAATCTAGATATCCATTTGCATTGTTGTCTTGTGCTTGTACTCTTATCATTATCATGAGCTTCTAATGTTGACTTGAACTAAATTGATTTGCCTAAGCTTTCAAGTCCAGTTTAAACCAATGACAAGCTTCTTCACACCTCTTGCAAGGGTTATCTTGCTAATGTTGTATTTGTCACTTGTTAGCAATCCAAATTAAATCAAGTACTTGGGTTCACTATCTCATGAACAAATTCATATACTAACCACTAGATCAAGTAATCATTCAAGCAATAGTGGTAGGCTATGAATTTAAATATTTCATTTGTTATGCATGATCCTATAAAGTATGTACTATATGCACTAACCGCATACTAGTAAGGGATGAAATGATCATGCACATTACAATGATACCTTTGCTATGTTGGAGTAGAGGATAGTCACATAGATTCCAATTCATTACTCCAATAGCAATGTGAAGTCCAATTATAAGCTTGGCGAAGACCAATAGATACCATTTTGAATTCCATTCTTCACCCGTGTGAAATGAGTACCACTTATGATCAAGTGCACTTTCTTGTTGTGGTTGACTTGCTTCATCTTTTGATCAATGCTTGCATGAGAGAACTATTTGGAATACCACTTGAAATAATATGATTAGCTCTCTTTTGGGTGTTGCTTGCTTTTCTTGATCAACCCTTTTGATTGCTTCAACTAAGCATCTCAAATGTTCCTCGGATCACTACTTCCATGTTAGCCTTCCAAGTACCACACTTGGTTTACCTACACATAGGCGGCAATCCCCTACACTAGGGAGAAGTAACCTCTCTCCAACAACCATTCTTGACACTCACTTGAAATAACTTGATTGATTGATCCAAGTGAAGGACTTAATTTGATGAGTAACCTTGATTCCTTCTTTAAGTCTTTTTCTTTCTACTTGTTTAAGTCATTTTCTTTCTACCAAATGATCTCCAATCATATCTAGAACTTAAACTTTATCTTTAACTTGAGTTTGATCTTCATCTTCATCTTGAGTACCAAAAGTATGCAAAGTACACTCCACAATCAAATGACCTTGTACTCTTTGCTTGTCATGCTTCTAGATCAACTCAAAACCAAACTTAGGTGCCTCAATTACTTATAAACATGTTTCCAACTTGAGGACCTTTCAATCAAAGTGACTCTAGATCAATCCAACATTTCTCACTTTTCTAGCAGATTTTGTACTCTTCAAAGAAAAATGCATATGTCCCAAAGTACAAATCCAAATGCCATGAAATTTGGTGGAGATGTGATTAACTAAGTTATCTAGAAGTTGTAAAAATTTGAGCTTCATTTGACTTCTAGATTGCTACCATATTTCAATTCTTCCACCACTGCTACATGCTGAAAACTGCTGCACTATAGCTGACAAGATTCACTCCAAAACTGAAGCATCTCTTATCCAATTCTCATGAAATTTGTACACCATCTTATACCATAAGTCTAGAGAATGTACACCAATTTTTATGCCAATCCAATAAGTTTTAATCACTCAAATATGGCTAAGATCACAGCTAGCTTAGATTTTGTAATATAGGACAGATTTCAACAATTGAGTTGTACTTCATCAAATATGAATCAAACTTGAAACTAACTTGTTTGAATACTTCCATAAGACATATATCCATTCAAACCACTTACTAAAAGTCATCTCATGAATTTACCTAACATAAATCAATCCAAACTTGATTACTAATCAATTATCCATTCAATCAACTTATAGCAAGTAACTTTGCATATTTGTCCATTTCAATCAACTCATATGCACCCAAATGAAATAATCAACAAGAGATATACCTTGGTTAGCTCATGATCATCCAACTTGCAAGCTTCAACTCAATTATTTGCAAACCATCAAATATATCTAATGAATCATCAACAACTTGAATTTGACACTTATATGTTATAGCATATTTGGACTTCACTCAATTTGTCATGGCATTGAGATAATGATCATCACTTAGCAATACTTGACTCAACTACATGATCAACAAGATGAATATCATTTGAACCAAGCCTCCAATGTCGATGGTACCTACAAACTATCATCCACTTTTTGATGGTACCCAAACAACTTTGGGTCCTCTCAAGTTAGGTGCAACATATTTAGGCATAGCCTTAGTATGAATAGTGGGATGTTTTGTAATAGCAACCATAGAGGTACCATTACCACCCTTCCTAAGCATAGAATCATCATTAATTGAAATAGGCTTAGGGGTGTTACCTAGGGGACATGAATGTGCCATGTGTCCCCTTTCTCGGCATGAGTAGCACTTTCTCTTTGCTTGAGTCTTTTCTTCCTTGCTCATGTTGTGCTTCTCCTTGCCTTACTTCTCCTTGTTTGCTTGAGCCTTCTTCTCAAGCTTGTTTGGACAACCCGAAGCTAGGTGGCCCAATGTGTCACAACTATAGCATCTCATGTGAGCAATCTTCTCCATTTTCTCTTCTTTGTTCTTGCTCATTTGCTTTGCATCTTGATTCATCCTTGGACGCAATGCTCTTTTTCTTGCTTTTCCACCCCTTCTAGTTTTCTTCTTCTTTATCATCAAATCACTATCTTCATGGTTGATCTTGATTTGCTCTTGGGGTGTCTTGCTCAACTTGTGGCTTTGGTTGAGGTTGTTCTAGTTGCTTCACCAATTGCTTGGTTGGGCACATTGAGGTAAGGTGACTCCAAGTGCGGCACTTGAAGCACTTCACATGCTTGAGCCTCTCTTCTTCTTTTATCTTCATGAGCTTCTTAATGTTAGGGCAACCATTTGTAAGGTGTCCTGCTTCATGACACTGGTAGCATATGGTATGAGAGAGCTTTCTTTGTTGTATCTTCTTCATCTTTCTTTCTCTCTTTATTTCGCCCTTTGTCATCTTCTTCTTGAAGCCAAGGCCACACTTGTCACCATAGTTTCTTTGAGTCTTCAACATATGCTCAAAGGTGACTTTTGAGTTGTAGCACCTCTCTAACTTGTTGCTCAAATTCTTCACTTCATTTTTGAGCTCATTGTTCTCCTTCAAAAGGTTAGTCTCACAAGACATAGAAGTAGAACAAGCATCTAATTATGAAGAACATGGCATTTCTAATAAATCATCACTAGAGGTGGATACATGCTTCTTGCCTATATCACAAGGGTTAGCAACAATATGTGATTGATCAATTGACCCATGTGATGAGCTCTCACTAGTTTTAGTTTTTTCATTGGAAATCTCCTTAGTGAGAAAAACATGGTCTTGTACCAAGTTATCATGAGCAACACTAAGTTCCTCATGAGCCAATTTTAGCTCCTCATGTGAACAAGTAGTAACATAAAGTATATGCTTTTGTTGTTCACATGTGTTCTTTAGAAAAGAGTTTTCAATTTTCAATTTCTCGGTTTTAGCCATCTCTTTTTCTAAAGCTTTGATCATGCAACCATATCTATCTAGAAGCTCCTCATGAATCAAGATCAATCACATTTACATTAGATACCTTAGTGTCACCTTGTAACATGAAGCAATGTGATGTAGTTGGAGAGCTTGAAGAAACATCACTCTCATATCCCAAGCATGATCCATCATTATCACCATCAAGTGTGCATGGAGTAGCATCATCATTGGCATCACTTGTGGCATCACCATCAATCTTGTCAAGTGATCTTGTGATATGATCATTATCATCATCACTTGGACCTTGAGGTGGAGCAATCTTCCACAATCACCGAATTGTGGTCAAGCTCAACACTCTCATGCGCCTCCTTCTTGGGCTCATCATCATCATCGAAGACCGTCCCATATTTCTCATTGAGATAACTCCAAATCTCATGGGAGGTCTTTATGTCAATGATCTCTCCAAATATGCAATCATGCAAAGATCTATACATGATGTTAGTAGCTTGGATGTTGAGATCTAGGTATTTCTCTTGTGCTTGAGTTAGATTATCTTCATCCAACACATGAGAAAAGCCTATATCTACCATCCACCATATTTGAGGGCAAATAAACTAAAAATTACATATCATCCAATTTTTCCATCATGTAAAGTGTGTGCCACCAAAAATATATGGACAATCAATATCTAGTCCATAAGTCGCCATCCTCTTGGGTTGGTGAAGACCACAAATGAGAGACCTAGCTCTGATATCACTTGTAAGGTCAAGATGGCGGACTAGAGAGGGGGTGCATAGTCCTTTCTAAAATTAATCGCGTCGGCTAACCGAAACAAGTACGGAATTAAAACTATCGGTCTAGCCAAGACCACACCCCTCTATTTATGTTCTCTAGCACCTTCCAAAAATATTAATTAAGCAACAAAGGTGTCGGGCTAGCTAGAGCTCACCTAACCAATTCTAATTCAAAATCCTTCGAGAATGAAGTTAACCTCTATCAATCTTAGGGCTATTTCTGAGCTACCTAGTGCTAAGTTTGACACGTGTGCACCACACCTAATCCATTAGACTCACCTAAGTCAAGTTACTAGTTCATACCGCCCTTAATAGTATGGCCAAAGGAAAAACAAAGTCCTAAATTACTCTAAGTGTCTCTATAACGCCAAACAACACTTAGAACTAGTCCGTCCTTAACCTTGCCGTCCATCCTTTAAAAATTGAAATGATTTCCATCGATAGGGGCATGACAACCATGATTGCCCAATCAATTTCCATTACCATGACCTAACTCAAATTGCCTCTGCAAAACACACGTTAGTCATAGTAATCTCGTGTCGTCATTAATCACCGAAACCCAACAAGGGGCCTAGATGCTTTCACCTATCACTCACCGTGCCCCGTGAAACCCTTGCAACATGAAATAGATGCAACATACATCTGATACAAATGAAACATACTGTTGAAACTTATGTGTGAAACATATGCAACATCTATATAAAACACTTGCAACATGTGTGTGAAACATATGTAACATGCAGATAAAACACTTGCAACATGTGCAACATCCAAATAAACACAATGCAACCGGATTCTGCCCCTCATAGAACACAACCTCACGGTGCGAGACTGGGGACTCCAGGTCTATGAGTGCCTATCCTAGAGGGGGAGTATATTGACGCGACTGAGTGCAGAAAGGAAAGCGGAGTGCCGCCTGCGCGGCGAGCACGTGAGGCAAGAGGAAGACAACACCCGAGCCTAAAATTGAAATCGAGAGCAAAAACGTGCGGTGATCGGCCAAGGGTCGGTGCCTTGCGTGATGAGATTCTAGAGAAAGTTCGGAGAGAGTCAGTTTCGGGCCGTTATCAGGCCGAGGAAGAGAAGGACGCGAAGTGCCGCCGGAGTGCTCAGGGTCGCTATTCACGTCCCTCAATAGGTTCCAGGCCGCCATCGTGAGGAGGAAGAGGAGGAGCACACCGCCCCAACTCCATGAACAGTTCACCAGAGCACCAAACAGCAGTGGCACCAGGCTGAGCCACCCCAATGGCGAGCAAATGGAATCTGCCGCTCATAGAACATGACCTCGCGGTGTGAGAATGGGGGTTGTGGGACTGCCAGTGCCTATCCTGGAGCAGGAGTATATCGACGCAGCCGAGTGCAGAAAGGCAAGTGGAGTGTTACCTGCTCGACGAGCGCGTGAGGCATGAGGAAGATGACACCCGAACCCAAAACTAAAATCAGGAGTGGAAATGTGCGGCGATCGGCCAAGGGTTGGTGCCTTGCATGATGAGATTCTGGAGAAAGTCCGGAGAGAGAGTCCAGGAGACACAGGAACGGACAGACCTTGTCGACGGCGTGGAGGACCGGAGGGCCGGCGGTGGGAGGCCGGCATCGCCCTCCGCCGCTGCGTGGTTGAGCTGCATTTTAGACTGCGTCATGTCGCCCGCCTCCTCCACCATCCTGGATGCTAGTGAGATATTGGTGGTAAAACCCTAGCGCGGGCAACGGCAGCGACAGCGTGGTGGGGGATTGGGGAGGGATAAGATCACTGTTCAGGTGTCTGCACGGTTCAGGGGCACCTACGCGCCATTATAAAAAGAAATCAAAATTACGTCCATGCCACTAAGGTACAGTAAGCTCAGTAGACTACCAGGGTATATGAGTATATCATAATTTTCCCCTTTTCATGTCAATATTATTTTTTTCTTTTGAAATAGCATCTAATACTAAAATAACTATACTGCCCTCCACTCAATTGGTGTTCCAAATTTTTTTTGTATGTCCTATGGTGCCACTATGTCCAAATTGTTGTTGGCCAAAAAATTGGCGCCATAACTTGTTGTTGGTGCAAAACATGCATAAATGTTATAACTCATCTTCCTCCTCCTGATTCACGTTGCTTTTCCATTTTTCTTCTCTTCTCCTACCTACCTTGAGCAACAACATTGGTCAGATGGTTAGGAGCCTGTTTGGTTTCCCGCCATCGCTCACCATGCCACATTCGTGGCTGCCACGATACATTGGCTGCCGTTTGGATTGTCTGTAAGTTGGGGAAGCCCACAGAGACTGTCATGTCCTTTGTGCATTGATTTTCACCACAGGTGTGGCGGCCACTTTCATCGCCACGACACCACAACTTCAGCGGTGGAGCCACAGCTCGCGTGGCGTGTGGTCGCTGGGCACCAAACAGGCCCTAGTTTGGTACTACCCAACTGTGTGGTGTCGTGGTAAACCAAAACATGGTTGCTACTGTGTGAGTGGGTGTGTTTTCTACAAATGCTTGTACTTCACAGTCGATTGTTCTCCATTCTCTTTTCTCCTTGGTCCCAAACCCTAGCTTTATCACTGTCCTATCCCATCCTACACCACCACCTAGTGTCCATTGAATGATTTGGTCGGCGCTTTCTCCTCCGTCGTCATTGGAACTAGGGTTTGTGGTTCTTAGTTCAAAGGTGGAGAGGAAGGGGAGTAAAAGAGAAGGGAGATAGAGAGCCGACTACGAGAAGATAAAAGTATTAGAAAAATAGAGTGCCCCTCAAGTTTAGTTTGCATTATTATTTGGGGGTGGCTAGCGCCCGGACATCCGGACACCCGTGCAGCCCACCTCAGTCCACCTCGATCCGACTCGCACGTGCACCCCACCCTTGATGTTGTGTCCATCGCTCCTCGTGTTCGTACAGCCACGCGACCTGCCCCTGTCCACCTCGCATGCACACCTTGCCCCCGTCGTCGCGCCCCGCTCCTTTCCCTTGAACCCCTCCTCTCTCTCCATGTGGGAGGGACCCAGGAGCCCGCCCCTAGCTCGCTATGCCCCTGTCCGCCAGCACTAGCTCGCCGCACACCATCCCGCAGCCCTAGCTCGTAGCACCCCATCCCTCGACGCTCGGGTTGTGTGCCCATCACTCATCGTGCCCCCTGAAACACTTGCAACAACATACGTCTGACACAGATGAAATATATTGTTGCAGCATATGTGTGAAACATATGCAATATCTAGATAAAACACTTGCAACATGTGTGTGAAACACATGCAACATCCAGATAAAACACTTGCAACATGTGTGTGAAACATATACAACATCTAGATAAAATACTTGCTGCAACATACATCTAAAATATTTTGAACAAACCCTTGCAACATACCTTTGAAAACACTTGCAAAATATGCAACATTTGCAACATCCACATCTACTTTTGCAACGTCTATATATGTAACAATTACAACATACCTTTGAAACATCTGAACACTTGAATAATACATTTGCAACACAGGGGAGGGTAAGGCCGGGGCCGGTCAATTCCGGTCATCGGGGTGGGATCCGGCAGCAAGCGGCGGTGCACCACCAGCAGCAGCAGCAGCAAAAGCACCGGCCTTGGATCGGCCGGGTGAGGGCGCGACGCACGACTGAAGCGATGAGTGAGGTGCGGGTGGGGCGCGCGACGGGCGGGAGAGGAGCGAGCAGCACAGCTGGGCGCGCGACGGGCGGGAGCAAGGATCGAGCGAGCGAGCGGCACAGGGTGGGGCACGTGGTGGGAGAAGGCCAAAGCAGCGAGCGAAGTGAGGCGCAGCGTTCGGATGGGACAAACGCCCGTGGCCAAGCATTACCGTTATTATTTACACAGAAATTATCACCACCCTTAGCACCCTCAGGCCTCTTTCACTATCGTTTTTCCCCATGTATTTAATTCTGCGTATGTAATCTTAATCATCGGTCAATGTTTTCTTTTACTCTTATTTAATCTTAATCATCGGTTAATCATTTTTCCTCTCATTTTTAATTACAGGGGAACCATTAATTATGGATTAATTTTCATTTTTATCTCATAATAATCTTTGTTCAATTCAAACAACTATATTACAACTGATATAAATCGTATGCACACCCACTTTAAACTTTGACTTCCACAAAAGAAAACAGAAGAAGTTTTGCCACTTCTTTCACCCATTCCAGAAGAGAAAATTGAAGCAATTTTGCCACATGTTTTTTAAACGAGTTCAGCACTACCAATGGTCAAAAGCCGAAGTTGTTTTCTAAGGAGCTGGAGCCTCGCTAAATTGGTTTTCCTCTCCTGATGTCGCGGCTTCAAGATTTGTGTGCGGATCGGCGTGGTCCCAACAGCCGGACCGTACGCCGGCGCGTTCTACACTACACTGAAAAGATGAACAGAGTAATGGACTATTTTTTGCACCGAACTGTTATGCTCCCACATTAATTAACATTATAACATAATGACATTACACCCGAAGTAAACTAAGGCCGCAGCTGCAGCATACAACTCAAACAAACAATCATCTATTTACAGGCACCGCTTTGCCAGCAGCAGCTCCTCTGTATTAACGGGCACCACTTCTGCCAGCAGCAGCCCAGCCCAACACAGGCTGCACAAACAAACCACCTGCGAGATCAAGCGGCAGGGTCATCTTTGGGAGCCCTGTTGTGCTGCACCAGACGCCACTCCATCTTCATCCTCCCCTGGCCCTGCTGCTGCCGGCCGCCGCTCCTCATCTGGTGCCGCCCCTCCTCCTGGTTCCTCTGGATGCCACCGCCGTTCCTCAGCTGGTGTTGCCCCTCGTGCTGCTTCCTCTGATTGCCACGGCCGAAACAATTCCAATTGCTGCTACTGCCACCGCCTCCACCGCCACCATTCTGGTTCCTGCCACTGCCATTGCCATTGCCATTGCCATTGCCATTGCCATTGCCGCTGCCGCCACCACCACCACTGCCAACATTCCAGTTCCTGCCAGTGCCATTGCCTCTGCCACCATCACCATTCCACTTCATGGCACCGCCAGTGAAGGTGCTACTCATCCACATCGTGCCACCGCCAATCAGCATCCTTCCAGTCCCGGATGACGTGTGGCCTGGATCCACCCCCTGCTGGTGCCAATTGCTAGATGATCCACCTCCATGGAAGTTATTGTTACTGTTGTTTGGTCCACCTTCGCCAAAATATTTTGCCCTGAACCTTTCCTTTGCCTCCTCGAAATTCTTGAACGCTTCTGAATCATCCCAGTCCATGACGTTTCTGTATAATCCAATAAATCGCTTGTTTTCGCAGAAGGTCTCCCAGGGAATGTCGTAAGCGTTACGGCAGAATTCTCTTTCCCACAATGGGACTGGGCGGACATTGTCTCCTGTGCATATAAAAAAATGGGTATCAGAATTCATGGTAGCAGCATGGCAATGCAGAAAGACAAAAGATTCCCTGATGTATTGCATTCAGCAATCTGGAAGAACATAAATAGAATTGTCTTATAGCTATATTGATTAGTATTCCACCATGCGAATTTGGAAGATACCAGACTGAAATTTTAAAATTAGTTCAGTAAACAAAATAGCCCAGAGATAAAAATTGTTACAATCATCCATGTTTATGACTGCAGCGAATATTTGAACTGATCCATAAAGAAAGATGCATTTAGAAGCTATTATGCGGTCACTCAAGGTGTCGTCTAGACAGATAAGTAGCCAAACAAGCTCTTGTGCTTGTTACATTAATATCTGAGAAAACAAAAAGATGATGTCCTGTCATTATAATTTCATTGGCGGCACTAGCTTTACATGTTGGCCGTGTGCCGCTCTCTAATTACCAGAAGGGATTGTTGTTTCCAAGATATGCTGACCTCTGCACCAGTAATGCTTATTTCAGTTGAGAAATGGTGCAGACCATTTTGTTCTAAAAAATGATAAATAAACAACTACAACAAACTCTTCCAATATTTTAGAAACAAAAGTGGACAATTACACATATTACTGAAATAGCTAATGAAACCCACCCAGGCAGCCATGATGTAAGAAATTAATGGCAATGAGAAGTTTCCAACACTGAAACTGGAAAATCGAAATGCAGTTCAAAGGAAGAAGATCAAAAAAAGAAAAAAAAGGGTATGATGGCAAGAAACAAGTCGAAGGTTCTATCTTTCACATGCTTGCTCCGTTAGAAGAACAATTTCCCACTATGTCGATGTTCTGGTGCTATGATGTTGTGCTGTAACTTTATTTTGGTTACAACACCTAAAGTTGGGTGCCTATCCTAATAGCTCGGAAAAAGATAGATAAAATCATAGTGGGCAAGAAACAATAAGTTTCCCAAAATTCACACAAATCCTGTGGTTATCCAGAATGATAAGGAAAACCCTAACCTTAAAACCAAAACCATTTCCGTAAAGGGTAAAACTTAGCTTATCCACATAACCCAACATCCTAGGATTACTAGCTTCTGAGCCTATAGCTGCAAGGTGCTATGCCCTCTTACAACACTCCAGATTAGGATATAAACTCATCAATTTTATGGATGGTCTTCCACTTACTCTTCATTCATATGAATGAGGATCAAGGGTGTGCAGGAAACATCAGACAGTTATACACGTCACGTGCTAAATATGGGGAAACACTCACAATTCTTGACACAAGAGTTTGATCCAGAAATGGCAACATTGCTTGTAAAGGTAAGTATCTACCTCCTACACAAGATGAACCATCGTGTCGTTCATTTAATGATAATATAATTAGTAAGAAAAAAGTGAAAAATGTGTCTTACAGCATATCATAACTTTGAGGTCATATTGTTGCCTGAAGAAAAAAGGTACAGACAGCATGCGTGGGACCAATTGTAGTCAGTAATTCCATTGAGTCGTATTCGATATGTTAACAGACATCGGTTACTTATTACTCAGGATGGAACAAGCAACTAGGTGTTACGACAAAGTGCACAACACGACAAAGTATATAAATCAAAGATGGCGCGAAAGGCACGAAGTGAGCCATGGATCCAGAAGATCCCAGCCATTGAATCCATGGCGCGCAACAAGCATTTCAATATTTGAAATTGAACGTGGCACATAACGGATACTAGCAGTTCTATGCATCCTCAAAATACTGTGCACTGTGCAGAGTTGCAGACAGGACTGTGTCCGAATAGATGATTTGAATCCCCACCTGTACAAGTACAACACTGCTATCTCGCAATTGCAGTGCCCTCCCAATTCCTATTCCCCCAAAAAAGAAATGGATATCCCCAATAGATGTGATAATCATGCAAAGATAACATTGCTGGCATCTCATCGTGCAGAGGAAAGAACAGTTCATATACATGAGAAAGCCTACAGCAACAGGCAAGTTTATTTAACCAGTAATAACTCTGGTCCTGAGCTTGAATCGGTATCCAAATCATCTGACAAGCAAAGAACAAGGACTAGATCTAGATATCAAGTAAGTTCAAATCCGATCGCAACCCAACAGATTACCGATGATAACACCCAAATCGGAACATCGGGTTCAGAGGGAGAGGAATCCGTCCGTACCGTTATCAGGCCGAGGCAGAGGAGGAAGCGAAGTGCCGCCGGAGTTGTCACCGTGGCCATCCACGTCCCTCGACAGGTTCGAGGCCGCCATCGTGAGGAGTAAGAGGAGGAGCACCCCGCCCCAACTCCACGAACTGTTCGCCGGAGCGCTGGGCAGCACCAGACGGAGCCACCCGAATGGCGAGCAACCGCAATCCGCCGCTTAGCGCACACAGAACACAACCTCGCGGTGCGATACAGGGGGCTCCGGGAATGCCAGAGCCTATCCTGGAGGTGGAGGGTGAGTATATCGGCGCAGGCGAGTGCAGAAAAGGCAAGCGGAGTGGTGCGGTGCCTGCGCGGCGAGCGCGTGAGGCACGAGGAAGACGACAACGAGAGCCCGAAACTGAAACCGGAGCGGAAACGTGCGGCGATCGGCCAAGGGTCGGTCGGTGCCCTGCGAGATGAGATTCCGGAGAAAGTCGGAAGCGAGCCAGAGGACGCGGGAACGGACGGACCTGGTCGACGGCGTGGAGCCGAGACGCCCAGCCGAGGAGGGCCCGCGGCGGGAGGCCGGCTTCGCCCTCCGCCGCCGCGTGGTTGAGCCGCATTTGCGACTGCGTCCTGTCCCCCGCCTCCACCACCACCCCGATCGGGCGCCCGGATGCGAGTGAGAGATTGGCGGTAAAACCCTAGCGCGGGCAGCGGCGGGGGATTGGGCCATTGGGGAGGGAGAAGACGAATAAGTTTATTATAAAATTAGTATTAAATACTTCAATATCCAAATAAGTTTATTATAAAATATATTCTAGGTTTAATATAATGATGTTTATTACACATCATAAAGATTAATGTTTTTTTTAAATATTTGGTCTTTGACTCTAGACGTATGACATGTATATTTTTGACAGAGAAAGTATTTTTTTCAAAATACTATCATATTTATTGAAATATACATACTGCCCTCCACTCACCTGGCCTTCTATTTTTTTGCGTGTCCTCTTGTCACTCCGTCTGAATCGGTGTTGGCAAGAAAATTTGACGTTGGGACTGAATATGCGCGCGCGCGCACACATGTGTGCATGTTCGTCCCGACATCAAATTTCTAAACCTAGACCCTAAACCCTAGGCTGCAACACTAAGTACACAGGTCGAATTTTTTTAGTGTCCTCTTGTCACTCCGTCTAAATTGGTGTTGACAAGAAAATTTGATGCTGGGACCGAACATATACATATATATATATATATATATATATATATATATATATATATATATATATATATATATATATATATACACACACACACACACTGCAACACTAAGTACACAGGTCGAATTTAATCCCAGTTGAAAACCGGCTTTTAGTCTCGGTTTTTCAATTAGGATTACGGATCTGGGACGTCACGCAACCGGAACTAAAGCCCTTCCTTACCAACTCAACTACACACCACATGTGACAAAAATACTAAGCGCTCTCCTTTTGAATTCACCCGAGGAGAACCTTTAGTCTCGGGTGAGAGACTTTTAGTCCGGGTTGGTGTTACCAACCGGGACTAAAAGGTCACCCTTAAATCTCAGTTGGTGTTACCAACCAGGACTAAAGGTTAGAGGACTTTTAGTCCGGGTTGGTAACACCAACCGGGACTAAAGAATGGCTTTTAGTCCTAGTTGGTGTTACCAACCGGGATAAAAAGGGTCTTCGGTGCATGTAAAATTTAGACTCGGGACTAATGCTCATATTAGTCCTGAATCCCAACACAACCGAGACTAAAGGGTGCGAACCGAAAGTTATTTCTCTACTAGTGCAACTCATCTTCCTTCTCGTTCATATTGCTCTTCTTGTCTTCCATTTCTCTTCTCTTCTCCAACCCATCATGTCTCAAACTTTCAAGATCAAAATTGATAGGTGGGTCAAGTTAGGCTGTATTTGATTTAGCTTCTGAAAAAATGTCTCTGCTGTTAAAAAAAACTGAAAGCCAACTAAACAGAACCAAGCTGCTTTTAAAAAACAGCTACTTTTACGGTGTGCTGGGAACCAAAACCCCGCTACTAACTCCTCTGAAGCAAGATTTTCATTCTTTTCGAGACGAAGGAAGTAGCTCAGTAGACTACTGACAATATTGTTCCAATCCTTTTTTTCATCTTGATACCGTCTATTTCT
This sequence comes from Miscanthus floridulus, assembly GCF_019320115.1. Taxonomy (NCBI): domain Eukaryota; kingdom Viridiplantae; phylum Streptophyta; class Magnoliopsida; order Poales; family Poaceae; genus Miscanthus; species Miscanthus floridulus. The sequence continues at coordinate 19,611,400 of NC_089594.1, read as the reverse complement.
TTTAAATAGCATCAGACTGAAAATGGCCATTGCCCTCCACCCTCCACTCAATTGGCCTTTCATTTTTTTTTTCGCACGCCCTCTAATTATCTGGTGCTACTGCGTCCAAGTCCAAACTGGGGTTGGCAGCAAAAATTGACGCCAGAACTTGCTGTTAAGGCCAAACATGCATATGTAGGCCGCAACTCAATCCTCCTCCTCGTTCACATTGCTCTTCCTATCCTCTATTTCTCTTCTCTTCGTCAACCCATCATGTCTCAAGAGTGGCGTGATTATGAAACAAAACATGGTGGATACAGCGGAGAACTACGGCCATGTTTTCTATAAAAGCCCCATCAAGTTCACATTATTTACACAGAAATTATCACCACCCTAGCACCACCCACGCCCACTATCGCTTTTACCTCATGTATTTACTCTTTGTCATATCCAAAATCTTAATCATCGGACATGTATTATTTTACCTTATTTAATTTTAACCATTAGTTAATCTTATTTTTTTCATCTAGATCTATGTCTATATCTATATCTATATCTATAGCCACATATATATCTCTTATAAAAGCAAACCCCTCTGTCTTTCAATCTCTGCACGTAAACTATCCACGTGTCATACTCCACTAAGTGCCTCATCTATATCTATATTCTGTATTTCTATATATCTATTTATATCTATATCTCTTATAAAAGCAATCCCACTATCTTTTCAATCTCCACACCCAAACTATCCATGTTTCATACTCCACTAAGTGTCATGTCATTACCTCTAATAAGTGCTACAACACCTTCCACTAAATGCAATTACTATTTTCATTATTTCAAATACCTGTTCGCTTTGCTGAAAAGTCAGGCTAAAAAATAATGTTCGGTGATTTGTTGTGAGAGAAAAACATTGTTCCGTCGCTGAAAAAGTACGGCTGATAAGCTAAGCGAACGGGGCCGAGCATCCACATTGTACTATTGATTTGGTCGTACATTCTTCTATAATTTGATTTAATATTTAAATGTGTTATTTATTTTTTCCATTAGCTTAACTAGTTTTGACAGAATAACTCATGCAAATAGTGATAAACAACCATTCAAGCAAGCAGTCTACATCAGTATTCACTAGCACATGCAATCATGTCTTCATTAAAACTATTCACATCACCAAACCACATCATTCTAACTTATATTTATTTGTCCACGTAGAGTGCTATATCATCTACTAACATATATTATGATACTTATTTGTTTATATAAGTAGATATGATCGAATAGTATTGTTTCATCTGTCATTTCCGTAGCAACACGTGGGGTATTCTTCTAGTTTTGAACTACAAGAAAAACATTAATTATGAATTAATTTTCATTTTTGTCTCATAATAATCTTTTTACATTTCAAACAACCATATTACAAATTGAAATAGACCATATAAATCAACCGTACACCCACTATAAAAGTTTGATTTCTTTCATCCATTCCAGAAAAGAAAATAGAAGAAGCAGTTTTGCCACTTCTTTCACCCATTCCAGAAAAGAAAATAGAAGAAGCCATTCGGATAAATGACTTTTAAAGGATTTCAGCTCTACAAAAAAAAATGCTTCCTCAATAAAATCAAAATCCCAAGTCGTTTTCTAAAGGAGGTGCTAAATAGGCTTTGTGGACAGGTGGCGAGTGGCAACCACAGGCATGCATGGTCCGCTACGCCAGCACGTTCTACACCCACAATGGTATGAGTCAACTTCTTCAATAGCTCATAACACATGATATTATCACATGATCTTGGAATGTGTACATAAGCCTAGCTCTTGGTCACATGATCTTGGAATGTGTGCATAAGCCTAGCTTTTAACCAAGAGTTAACTTTTCTCTCTCTTCTATTAAAATATGAAAAAAAAATGCTTGTGGAGGTATGACCCCCAAGACTTGGGCCGCACCATCGGAGGTGGCCCCGCCCACAAGATCAAGGCGTGCACGGCGCTGCTCGGCGTGCACCGTAAGACATTGTATAGTACCAAATAGGATACTTTACTTGTAACCCTGCCCCTCCAGAGTATATAAGGAGAGGCAGGGGTCCTCTACTCGACATCATGTATTCAATACAATACACCAAAGACACAGGACGTAGGGTATTACGTCGATCAGACGGCCCGAACCTGTCTAAATCGTTGTCTCTGCGCCTTGTGTCACCATCCGGTTCCTGATTACGCGCATCCCCACCGACAAATCTACCATCGTGAGATACCCCTTGGTGGACTGCTGAGCATATTCTGTCGATAATTGGCGCGCCAGGTAGGGGTGTGCGCTTTATCCATGGCGAGCCAGATGGATCTCAAATCAACAACGCGTTCTCGTCGTCAATCTCATGGAGATCCATCCCGGTCCACGACGATGATTCATCGCTGCTACACCAGTCCCTGCGACAGCAGATCCGATCTCGGAACCACCTCCGAGGTCGTCTTCACCAACAACTCACTGTTGCTGCTCTCGTCAGCCCTCGCCGACCACTCGCTGCCGCTGCCCTCATCAGCCCTCGTCGACGACTCGCCGCTGCTGCCGTTGTCGACGACTCGCCGTCGCTGCCCTCGGCGGCCTTCGCCGACGTCCCTCGCCGTCGACTCGTCGTAACCGCTCGGCGGTCTTCGCCGACATCTTTCGCCGACGTCCCTCGCCGTCGACTCGTCGTGACCGCTCGGCGGTCTTCGCCGACATCTTTCGCCGACGTCCCTCGCCGTCGACTCGTCGTCACCGCTCGGCGGCCTTCGTCGACATCTTTCGCCGACGTCTCTCGTCGTCGACTCGTCGTCACCGCTTGGCGGCCTTCACCGACATCTTTCGCCGTCGACTCGTCATGACCGCTCGGCGGCCTTCGCCGACATCTTTCGCCGACGTCCCTCGCCGTCGACTCGTCGTGACCGCTCGGTGGTCTTCGCCGACATCTTTCGCCGACGTCCCTCGCCGTCGACTCGTCGTCACCGCTCGGCGGCCTTCGCCGACACCTTTCGCCTCACCCTGGGTGTTTTTTCACCGAAAACCGAACACCGAACCGAACCGAAACTGAACCGAAAAGTCGACAGTTCGATTTTTCGGTTCGGTTTCGGTTTCCAGTTCTGTGTAGTTCGGTGTTTGGCTTCGGCTTTGGTTTCTACGCCGTACCAAACCGAACTACCGAGAAACCGAGCTGTTGCGCTGAGCCGCCGAGCGACGGAGCGAGTGAGCGCTGAGCGCCCCAGCCCACCAGGCACCGACCCACCACTGACCCACGGCCGCACTCACAGTCACTGAGTCCCGCACCACGGCACCACTTGTCCACTTCACTTCCCCAATTCCCCGCATCGAATCGAGTCGCACCTCTCGCACCCTCGCAGAGCCTCGCTCAGTCGCTCACCCCTCGCACTCTCGCTCGGTCGCTCCTAACCCTAACCCTTCGCCCCTTCGGAGGCGCGGCAGGCGGCTAGCGGAGCACCCAGCAGTCCAGGGCGCTAGGCAGCCAGCAGCGGGGCACCACCGTGACCCCTCGCACTCTCGCTCGATCGCTCCTAACCCTAACCCTAACCCTTTGCACCTTCGGAGGTGCGGCAGGCGGTTGGCGAAGCACCCAGCAGTCCAGGGCGCCAGGCGGCCAGCAGCGGGGCGCCACCGTCGACCGTCGTCAAGCTCCTCAACCACGGCCGCAAGAACAGAGCAGTCCTCCAATGTAAGTCTTTAGTTCTTCTTGTTCTTGCTTAATGCCTAATAGATCTTAATAGTTCCAGATGTCTAATAGATTCAGATGCCTAATAGTTCTTCTTGTTCTTGCTCCAATGTAAGTCCTAATAGATCCAGATGCCTAATAGATTCAGATGCCTAATAGTTCTTCTTGTTCTTGCTCCAATGTAAGTCCTAATAGATCCAGATGCCTAATAGATTTAGATGCCTAATAGTTCTTCTTCTTGTTTTTGTTTTTGTTTTGATGTCTTGTAGATGGGGGACACTGAAGAAACAGTGGCGCATCTGAATGTTGAAGTGAATGAGAATGAAGTTGTAAATGGGGAGAATGACAAGCAGGATGAGCAGCAGCAGTCCAAGGATGGAGAGGAAGTGAGAGATGAGGAAAGCAAGAAAAGGAAGCCCATGGTTCCAAGATCAGATGTTTGGGAACACTTCAGCAAGATCAAACTTGATAATGGGGAGGAGAGAGCCAAGTGCAAGTACTGCGGCAAGCAACTCTGCTGTGACACAAAGTTAAATGGTACGTCCTCCATGAAGGCTCATTTGAAAATCTGCAAGAAGAATCCTCATAAACCTGTAGTAGATAATCAAGGTACTTTACAACTACAACCTAGCCCTAGCAATAGTAGTGTTGGTACTCTATCTACTTGGAAATTTGATCCTGAGGAGTTAAGGAGGAGTTTTGCTGAGATGATAATAGAAGATGAGCAACCTTTTGTGTTATCTGAACGTTCTGGCCTTAGAAAGTTTATGTCAAAAGCATGCCCATGTTTTGTTTTGCCATCTAGAAGAACAATCACTAGAGCCTATGTGAAAGTGTTTGATGATGAGAGAGAAAAACTTAGGAAATTTTTTAAAGACAACTGTGAAAGAGTTAGCCTGACAACAGACACATGGACGACTAAGAACAGTCATAATTACATGTGTGTTACAGCACATTTTATTGACAATGAGTGGAATTTGCACAAAAAAATTATTGGTTTTTTCTTGGTTAAGGGCCATAGGGGGGAGGACATTGGAAAATCTTTAGAGAATTGCTTGGCTGACTGGGGAATTGAGAATGTTTTTACAATAGCAGTAGACAATGCTAGTGCAAACAACACTGCAATTAAGTACATGCAGAGGGTCCTGAATGAATCAAAAGGCTACGTTGCTGAAGGAGAGTACCTTCATATGAGGTGTTTTGCACATATTATCAACCTGATAGTAGGTGATGGGCTGAAAGAATTTGATAGATCAATTTGCTCGTGTTCGGGCTGCTGTTAAGTATGTTAGGAGTGGACCATCTAGGTTGGTAAAGTTCAAGAAATGTGCCGAGTTAGCTAAGGTTCAGACCAAAGCATTTTTCAACCTAGACGTCTGCACTAGGTGGAACTCAACTTACCTGATGCTACAAACTGCACAAGAGTATGAAAAGGCCTTTGAAAGGTATAGTGATGAATACCCATACTATAGTCTAGAGTTAGAGTGAGAAAGCACCAGGAGTTCCAATCAAATCAGATTGGGAAAAGGCAAGGAAAATGGCTCAATTTCTTAAATACTTCTATGAGCTGACCCTCCGTGTCTCTGCCACAAGTTGCCCAACATCTCACACATACTTTCATGAGATTACTGATGTTTTGGTTCTGCTGAGACAATGGTGTCATAGTGAAGATACATTATGTAAGGAAATGGGCCAAAAAATGTTAGTGAAGTATTATAAATATTGGGGAGAGAAGTATGGAGAAAGGCCGGGGGATAGAGAGAAGAGAGGAGAGAAAGACAAGGGGGATCAATTGCTTAACATTGTTATTTTTTCTGTGTTGGTATTGATCCTCGGTTCAAACTTTCTAACTATGTCAAGATGGCAACTATGGTAATGTTTGGTGATGAAATAGGTCATAAACTATGGGCAACAGTCAACACTTATTTTCGTGCTTTGTTTGAGGAGTACAGAGAACTGTATGCTCCATCTCCAAGTGACAAGGTGCCTGCTAAAACTGAAACTCAAGAAACACCAGAATTTTGTTCTAGATCGATGAGCTCCATAATTGCACAACAGATGAGCAATAGGGGGAGTGCCAATACCACTGTGAAGTCTGAACTAGACAAGTACCTTTCAGAAGATAATGAGGAGCTTAGTAAAAGTTTTGACATTATGAAATGGTGGAAGAACAATGCTACTAGATTTCCCATAATGTCTCGTATGGCCCGTGATCTTCTGGCAATTCCTATCTCAACAGTAGCCTCTGAGTCAGCCTTCAGTTCGGGTGGAAGGACACTTGATGATTTTAGGACATCACTCACACCAACAATGGTTGAGCGACTCATTTGTACAAATGATTGGCTTCGTGGAAACAACTACATCAGTGTTGAAGAGGACACAGAAGCATTGGCCAAGCTTGAGGAAGGTAATTTTTAATGCTAAGTCTAAGTTGTTATCATTTCTATTGTTTATCTTGATAGCTTATTGCAGTAACATGACTACACTGAGTACTAACTAAAACATAATCACTTATTGTAGAAATTGGTGCCCTGGCCATTTCTAAGGATAGCACTACTGCTACTGCATCTTGATAGCACTACTGCTACTGCCCAATGGCTGGACGCCTGGATTACAGGTGATGCACACAGATCCTTTTGAGGATCATAGAAAACCTTTTGACATGTGTATGATTGACATATTGATTTATTCATGAAAATAGTGCTTTTTCACTAGGTGCAAGCCTTGCACTGCTATAGTGCTATCTGAGTATTTGTCAGAATAATTTGTTCAAACTTTTAGCATGGCAATGTAGGCCGCAAACCAAACATTTATAAATTGAACTTCTCCTTTCCTTTCAGCTGAGCTTTGTAAGCATGCAGTGTCCTGACCTCATTCACATTGGGTGGTGTTTTTTGTTTGGTATAGGACAGTAACTGATTTTGCTACTATTATTATTTTTAAGACGTTTATTTTTATATACAAGGACCAGTTCAGAATAAACTTGAGCCTTAATGCATTGATTTCATATTTCAGTGGCTACTTGGTGTTACAACTTTCTTCTTCCCTGGTGCTTCGCCAACAATCCGGCGCAAAATGCTCCCATGGCACATTCGCGCTGGGCTTGTTGTCTACATACTGGCACTGCTTGCCGCAGAGGCTGGACACATCCTGGTGGCGCCATAGAGCATTCACCGCTGATGGAGCATTGTTCTCTTGCAGTCTTGCTGTTGTTTATGCCTGTTGGCTGGAAGTCTAGAAATTTGTAATATTTGATTTGATCATTGAATTGTTATCAAGAATGAACTGCAAATTTGTAATATTTGATTTGAGGATTGAATTGTTAGTCTTGAGTCTTCAAATAATGTCTGTTGCTCTAAATCCTGTCAAGAATGAACTGTTGTCAGTTAAATCCTGTCTGTTGTTTTCTTCATCGGTTTATTCGGTTTTTACCGAAAAACCGAACTAAAAAACCGAAGGTTTTTGGAATTTTAGTAAACCGATCGGGGGTAATTTTCTGGAAACCGAAATTTTGGAAAACCAAAAAACCGAACCAAACTCGTCGGTTAAAACCGAACGCCCAGGCTGACTTTCGCCGACGTCTCTCGCCGTCGACTCGTCGTCACCGCTCGGCGGCCTTCGCCGACGTCCCTCACCGTTGTCTCGTCGTCATTACTCGGCGGCCCTCACCGACATCCCTCGTCGCCACCGAGCTGCAAGCGAGCTGCCCGCGTCGCCGACCAGATAACGTCATACGTCGCTGACCAGGCATTCTGTCTAAAGCTAAGTCACGTTTTAATATTCTTCTAAATATTCTCCAATCTCCGTATATCGTCATAATATTTCTCCGAACTGTTTTCTTCATGTTTGCTCTCCAAACGATTTTTCGAACCCCCGAACAGTCCTGTTGATGCTCGGACGCCTCCAGAGACGGCCCTGTCTCCGGCTCCTCCCTACACGTGCTACGGGCTCCGCGCTCTGCGTTATGGGTAGTCAGCAGCGGCTCCTTGGTCACGCCTGTTCCTCCTACACGTGCACGAGCTCCGCGCTCGACGTTATGGACTATGGGCTAGCTAGGGCTGGAGACTCAGCTACACACTAACTGTTTGGACGGTTTATATTAAACATAAATATATTTTCATGCCAACTAATCACCGAACTGCATACGCTGTTTCATCACCATTGCTGATTTTTGTCCAGAGTTTCTTTATTTGTACATCATGTACTACCCGTTCTACATATTTGTATTGCAGGATCGTCGTCCAGGTGATCGGACCACCTGGTGCTCGGGCTTCTCCTCCGATCAACTGGTCGGACCGCTTGGTTTATGGACTCCGTCGCCAACCAGTTGATCGGACCGTTCGCCGGTCGCTTCTACTCAATGTTCACTTCGCCGCCGACCAGTCGACCAGAATGTTCGTCGCTCGTGCTTCATCGCCAGTTACGTCGGTTACTCCTCGGCCCTCGGATTCTTCGTGCTCGAGGACTAAGTGGGCACACTTCACCGCACGGACGTCGTCAGCTACGTCGGTGCTCGGACCTCGCCGCCTATGCCGGGGACTCCTCGATGCTCGGATCTCGCCTCCTACGCCGAGGACTCCTCGGTGCTCGGACATCACCGCCTACGCCAGGGACTCCTCGGTGCTCGGACCTCGCCGCCTACGCCGGGTACTACTCGCTCCTCGGTGCTCGGTCATCGTCAGCGATGCCGGGGACTCCTCACTCCTCGGTGCTCGGTCATCGCCGCCTACACCGGGGACTCCTCGCTCCTCGGTGCTCGGACATCGCCGCCTACGCCGGGGACTCCTCGGTGCTCGGACCTCGCCGCCTACGCCGGGTACTCCTCGCTCCTCGGTGCTCGGTCATCGCCAGCGATGCCGGGGACTCCTCGCTCCTCGGTGCTCGGTCATCACCAGCGACGCCGGGGACTCCTCGCTCCTCGGTGCTCGGTCATCGCCGCCTACGCCGGGGACTCCTCGCTCCTCAGTGCTCGGACATCGCCGCCTACGCCGAGGACTCCTCAGTGCTCGGACCTCGCCGCCTACGCCGGGTACTCCTCGCTCCTCGGTGCTCGGTCATCGCCAGCGACGCCGGGAACTCCTCGCTCCTCGGTGCTCGGACATAGCCAGCGACGCCGGGAACTCCTCGCTCCTCGGTGCTCGGACATCGCCAGCGACGCCGGGAACTCCTCGCTCCTCGGTGCTCGGTCATCGCCAGCGACGCTGGGAACTCCTTGCTCCTCGGTGCTCGGTCATTGCCAGCGACGCCGGGGACTCCTCGCTCCTCGGTGCTCGGTCATCGCCAGCGACGCCGGGGACTCCTCGCTCCTCGGTCATCGCCAGCGACGCCGGGGACTCCTCGCTCCTCGGTTCTCGGTCATCACCAGCTACGCCGGGAACTCCTAGGGTGGTCGGACATTGTCGGCTACGTCGGGGACTCCTCGGTGCTCGGATCTTGCTACGTCTCGTCGGTGTGCTATCAAGCTGCTCCATGCTGTTCGGATCAGGGTGCTGATCTTGGGCAGCACGTCTGGGGTCTTGATACGTGCATGTCAGACGACGTCGGCAAGCTTTTAGACTTATTTTTCTCTGACCCTGCTACAAGATTCATTCATCTTCTAGCAGGCTCGGGGACTAAGTGGGCACACTTCACCTTGCGGTGAATATGCTTGTTCTCATCTCGAGGCTACGCCCGGGGACTGGCTGCCTGCTTGGCTGGTTTTCTACTTTGTGATCCTGGCACCACGTGACTGCGTTACCTACTGTCAGGCTCGGGGACTAACTATGGGGGTATGGCCTCCAAGACTTGGGCCGCACCATCGAAGGTGGCCCGGCCCACAAGATCAAGGCGTGCACGGCGCTGCTCGGCGTGCACCGTAAGACATTGTATAGTACCAAATATGATACTTTACTTGTAGCCATGTCCCTCCAGAGTATATAAGGAGAGGCAGTGATCATCTACTCGACATCATGTATTCAATACAATACACCAAAGACACAGGACGTAGGGTATTACGTCGATCAGACGGCCCGAACCTATCTAAATCGCTGTCTCTGCACCTTGTGTCACCATCCGGTTTCTGATTACGCGCATCCCCACCGATAAATCTACCATCGTGGGATACCCCTCGGTGAACTACCGAGCATATTCTGTCGACAATGCTTAAAGCTAGCTTACGAGTCACCAATTGCGGGCGCCCTGAAAAGACGAACAGAGTTAGTAATGGACTATCTTTGCACCGAACTGTTATGCTCCCGCATTAATTAACAGTATAACATAATACTAACATTACACCAGAACTCCAGAAGTAAACTGAGGCCGCAGCTGCGGAAGAGCAGCAGCTGCAGCATACAACTCAAACAAACAAACATCTATTTACAGGCACCACTTTGCCAGCAGACTGCACAAAAGAAGACACCTGCAATTCTCTCCATGAGATCAAGAGTCCGGACCATTTTAGGGAGCTCTGCTGTGCACCGGACGCCACTGCCTGTTCCTTCCTCTTTGGTCTTGCTGCCAGCTGCCGCTCCTCTGCTGCTGGCCCTCGGCCTGGTTCCTCTGCTTGAAGTACCCACCACCACCGCCAGTGCCGTTCCGTTTCCTTCCAAACCCAGAAGAGTAGCTCGGATCCTCCGGCTGCCAGTACCTGTTGTTGGATGGTCCGCCATGAAAGTTGTTGTTCCAGTTGTTGGGTGTGTAGTGGTTCTTGCTACAGTCACGCCAGCTCGGCTTCTCCAAAGGAGCACCCCAGCTGGTGTTGCTATTATTGCCCCATTTATTGGAAGATTGGCCTCCCCAAACAGCCTCAGGTGTTACTACATTGGCCTGGCCTCCCCAAGTCGTGTTGGGTGCAAGATTGGCCTCATAGTCCCACTTATTGACTTCAGCCGGCTTTTCTATGAAGACATCCCAGTTTCCAGATCCATTCTGGGTGCACTTGTTGTCTGCCCCGGCGTTGGCCCATCCTGTGGCCGGGGCGGAATTATCATCCTCAAATGGTAACCCTACACTATCCAGCTCAGCAACCAACTCTGGGTCGAGTTTGCATTGGTGGTCGACCTTGTCGATGTACAAATCAGGGTCGTCCAGCAAAGGAATGTCAGAAGGCTTGCCATGATAGTTCGCCCAGAACCTTGCCTTTGCGTTCTGGAAACAATCAAATGCCTCTGAATCATCCCAGGGCTCATGTTTATCGAATGGTCCAACATATTGCTTGTTTTCACAGAACCTCTCCCAAGTAATGTCGCCAACGTGACGGCAGAATTCCCTTTCCCATAATGGGACTGGGTAGTGACCGTCTTCTGCACATATGAAAAATGAGTATAAGAATTAATGGTAGCAGCACGGTAACACGGAAAGGCAAAAGATACCCTAAATTATTGCATTCAGATTCAGTAGAGTGGAAGAAAAAGAAAACATAAATAGAATTCTCTTATAGCTCCACTGTGCAGATTTGGAAGATATCAGACTGAAATTTTAGGATTAGTTCAAGTAACCTGGAAGAGAAAATGCCTTTTTTTTATCAAAATTTTCAAATTAGTTCAGTAACCGTGTAGAAGCTGAATACCCCAGAGATAAAGCTTGTTACAATCCTCCGTGTTTACGACCACAGAGGAGAACATCTGAATCCATCCAAAACAAAAGATAAATTTAGAATCTATTGTGTGGTCATTCAAGGTGCCTTCTAGGCAGATATGCCCTCCAGAGTAGCTCCTGTGTTTGTTACGTGGCAACATAATACTACGTTATTTGTGGTCAATCTTTTGTTTTACTCATATTTAATCTCAATCCAAAGTAGCTCCTATGAATCCTGCGGTTATCGAGAATGATAAAGAAAACGCTAACCTTAAAACCAAAATCATATCCCTAAAGGCTATAACTTAGCTTATACATATAACCCAACATTCTAGGATTACTAGCTTCTGAGCCCATAGCTGTAAAGTTTTTATTTCATAAGCCAAGCTCACAATGATATGCCCTCATACAACACTCGAGATAGGATATGAACCCATTAATTGTATGAATGGTCTTTCATTTCCTTTTCATTCATATGAATCAAAGGTGTGCAGGAAACATTAGACAATTACACTACACACATGGCATGCTAAATAAAGGGAGCGTTCATAATTCTTGCCAAAAGAGTTTGATCCTAAAATGGCAGCATTGCTTCTAAAGGCAAGTCTATATCTCCTACACAACTGGACTCATCGTGTCATGTATTTAATAATATAATTAGTATGAAGAAAGTGAACATGTGTCTTCCAGGAGATCACAAAACTTTGAGGTCAGATTGCTTGAGAAAAAAAATACAGACACAATGAATGGGACGAATAGTAGCAAACAATTCCATTGGCAGGCATATCCAGTATTCCAATGGACATCGGTTACTTAATCAGAGCAGGGCAATCGACTAGGCGTTACGACAAAGTGCGCAAAATGACAAAGTATACAAATCAAAGATGGCGCGAAAGGCACCAAGAGAGCCATGGATTCGGAAGATCCCAACCGTCGAATCCATGGCGCGCAACGGGCATTAAGTATTTTTGAAGTCGACCTGATATATAACAGCAGAGACTAGCACTCCCATGCATCTTCAAAATTCTATATGCACTGTGCAGACTGAACTGTTCCTGGAACAGATTATCTGAATCCCCACCTGTACAACACCGCTATCTTGCAATTGCAGTGCCCTCCCAATCAATTCCTATTCCCCAAAAAGGAATGCCTCTACCTCCAATCCAACAGATGTGATAGTCACGCAAAGATAGCATTTTTTTCTGACATTTCAATGCGCAATGGAAAGAACAATCCGTACACATGAGAAAGCAAGCCTACAGTGACAGGCAATAACTCTGATTGCAAGCTTCAATCAGTGTCCAAATCATCTGACCAACAAAGAATCGAGGAGTAGATCTAGACATCGAACGAGTTTTAATCCGATCGCAACCTAAGAGACTACGGACGATACAACCCAAATCGGAACATCGGGTTCAGACAGAGAGAGGGAGGAATCCGTCCGTACCGTAATCAGGCGGAGGCGGAGGCCAAGGAGGACGCGAAGCGCCGGCGGAGCGGTCACGGTGGCCCGTCACGTACCGCGACCGGTTCCAGCCCCCCATCGTAAGGAGGACGAGGTGCGCCCCGCCCGCAGCTCGCCGAAGAGACGGACGGCACCGGGCGGAGGCAGACCCAATGGCGAGCAGCCGGAATCTATCTACCTGTCCCTGTAAGAACAACAGGGGGGGGGGGGGGGGGGGGGGGGGGGGGGGGGGTTGGGTTATATCGATGCAGCCGAGAGCAGAAAAGGCAAAGGGAGTGCTGCGGGCGCGGCGAGTGCGCGTGGCATGAGGAAGACGAGACGAGACACCACGCGAGCCTGGAAGTGAAACTGAAACGTGCGCCGCTTTAGGTGCACTCGTGGGCCGTCGCGTTTGGTTGGGCCTAAAAAACCAGGCCTAGTAGATCGCTGGAAACGGCAAAACGGGTGGGCCATCGGGACTGACTCTAGTCCTCTCGGGCCTTCGCTGGCTTCCGCATCGGTTTGGTGGTTTGTTGTTTTGAAAAAAAAAAGACTGGATTTTACTGTGGAGTTTATTCCCCGTCGAGCCGCCGCTCGAGAAACCCTAGATGGTGATCCCATCAGGTTCTTCGTACCGAAGATTATCTCCGGATGGTGATCTCGTCTTGTACTCCACGGTGGCTGTTTTTTAGCATGTCATGTCAGATCTATTCGCTAAATAAAAGGGTATGGACCTACGGTGAACTAGTTAAAAAGTTTAGGGACCTAAAAATGTAATTTAAAAGTTGATGAACCTGAATGACATACCACCAAAAGTTAATAGACCCAAAAATACAGTTTGAAAGTTGATGGACCTGGATGACACACCACCAAAAGTTAATAGACCAAAAAATACAGTTTAAAGGTTGATGGACCTAGATGACACACCACCAAAAGTTAATGGACCTACGGTGTATTTAACTATTTTTTTATATTCCATGAGTGTTACATGGTATATTTTTTGTCTTCGTCTAAATGGTCTGATACGTTATAATATTAATAATGTTTTATAACTAGGACTAACCACCTCTGTGGTGTAATGGTGAGGGATCACTTATTTAATCCATATCCATATATAATAACCTAAGACTTATCCTCCCACACACTTTTTTGCTTCTACTATTTAATTTATATAATAATATAAATATTTCTCTTTCTCAACGTGAAGACCTCGCTGCGCGTGAGCCCTATGCGCACGCTGCTTAGAGGACCAGCCCTACATAATGCCGAACTGGGTCGGCCCATGTGCTTGCGGAAGCTGCAGAGGTCGGCGACCCGCATAATGCCGAGCTGAATCGCTCCCCTCTGTTCTCCCAGAGGCGAAAACCCTAACCAACGAGTTAAAAAAAAACCTAACCAACACGGCGGCGGCGTCTCCCGGTGAAAGGTCCTTGTGTGATTTTAGTAATTGAGTGACAACCTAGCACCACTATACTCACACCCTCTACAACCGCGTCGTAACCCATATAGCAGTCCAATTTTGGCCTCGGCAGTAAGCTATCGACAGTGATAGTCGTAGCCATCACCGTTGCTATCTCAGACCGACTGAGAAGTACACAACACCGCCACATTGGCTTATCAACCATCCGTGACAAGGTCCTTACTTTCATCGCATTGGAGCATGACTCGCCTGTGTCGGTATACACTAACACCGCCACATGCCCTATGATCCGTCTGTGATTAGATCAATATTCTGTCGCATTGAGGCCCGACCCGACTGTGTGGGTATACACTCACACCGCCGTATTGGTTTCTGATCCGTCCGTGATCAGGTCCTTGTTTCCATCATATTGGAGCATGACCCACCTGTGTCCAGGCAAACATCACCGTCGCTTCAGCCTATGAACCGCCTGGTCATAGGGCATGATCACCGTCGCGTTGTAGTACGATCTGCCCGTAATGATCCTTTAGTCGGTGTCGGTTTACTAAACGATTCGGTGGTGATACACTATTGACCCCTACAGCATCAGACGAATAGCGGCGGTGATGGACATTTGCTTCACCAACGGCGAGTGGCACGACGGTGATGACAAAACAACCCACATCTAACGGTGACAGAATTGCATCCGGTTTTCACAATGTATTTACTAATTCTGCTGGGCCTTAATAACTTACTGAACACACACCATACAGATATAATGATTACACATCATTTATCATGTCCACAACGAAGAGTACTTGTAATAATAACAATGCTCGACACTAACATAGCAACCGTGTCAACTGATGAATTAACACAAACGGTACATAGATAGCATAACAAAGGTTCTGCTCTCTACAGACTTACGTAATGTGATCCGCTCCTTCAGATTGACACTCCTTGATCAGCTTGGCAGCAAATGCATGATGGAACCCCTCTTCTTCCTCCCATAGCCATTGCAGGAAAATAGTTCAAAAGTACTGAGACTCTGAAACCTGCACAATGCAAAGCAGCAGAATTAATAATATTCAACATACCATTGGTTTAGTTACCAAGCAAAAAATGGACTATATATAGACTCAAAACAACTCTCTACCTGAACAAAGACATGTTGTAACAACAAAATATAGCATATGCACCTTTACTGCTCTGCTAATGACTTCATGAACAAGGGAACATAAGGCAGATAATGAGGTCCATTGATACATAGACTCTAGGTAGGTCTAGGACAGCGGATGACCCGTGTAGGGAGGACATGAACTTTTCTGTGGTTCATGTCATATGCAAGCAATGTTCTATCCTCCCCAACAAGGAAAATCAAATTCCATTCAAGGTGAACTGCAATCACTTTGTACTCCGCATCACAAACCTCGTAACCAAATTCAATATTGTCCTGTCCAAATACTCCAGCGTGGTCACCGTATGCTTCAATATCCATCTATTACTACCATAGTCTTTAAGGATCCAGATTGAAAGCTAAGTCATAGTGTAAATATCAGCAGTACATAAACACAACTGACCTTGGGCTTCATGGATGGAGATTGCATCACCACGTGGCTTCTGTATTTTCATCCATGTCTTTCTGTTCATATCAACAGCAATGATCTGGGAGAACTCGAGCCAGTGCATAAAACCATTAAGAAACACACTTCTCGCATATGTGGATACTATAATACCATCGCCCTATTCAGATTCTTTAAAGATCCAAGCTACACTCTTAGATAAGTAGATGCCCACACCTACGGACTCACCCTCCCTCATCTTCCCATATTCAAACACATGGAAGTGCGAGGACACTGTCGGATCAAACCCCAAGCGAGCCTCGCCACAAGAACAGAGGTTATCAGGCAGTAGCAACCATTTGTTAGTCACCGGATTGCAGACAACATAGCAACACCCAAAACATCAGCAGAGGATGAGGCCGCTGCAGCAATCTGAGACGACAACATCATGAATGGGGAAGGGCAAGGAGGACAAGACCGGGTGTTCACCGGTGATGCTGGTGAAGTGGCGTTTGCCTTTCCAAGTGCGATAGAAGAATCCGGCAACAATCTGGAGCAGCTTCTTTCGGTACTCGACGTCCGAGATGAGGTGGTTCTAGGAGCGGCAGACATACTTGCAGCTGCACAAGGAGCGGGCGGTGAGGCGGTGGAAGATGCGGACCAAGACATGGTCTGCTAGGATTCCCACTCCCTTCATCTTGTTGGGGACCTCCTCCATCTTGACAAGGATCAGCTGGAGTGGTAGATACACACTAATTAGATGGAAGCTTGCTTCCTACTTACATGAGTGAAGAGGGCAATAAAAATCCAAGAAACATGGATAAGGAAAGTGCGAAAGCATTACCCTTGTGTTTGGATCTTGTAGCAGTGAGCTCAAGCGGACATAGCGGTGAGTACCTCACCTTGGTCACCGGTGGATTTGTGAGGGCCAGTGAGGAGTACCAGTGCCACGGCGCTGAGCACTAGATTGTCGGCGGTGATGGGGAATAGTAACACTAAGGAGGCACACAGGGTGGGGAAGCGGTCTTTGTAAGCTAAAGTAGGGGCCGCGGGAATGCAAATTTGAGAGAAACTTCATAAATACGCGCGGGAGACTTGGGCGGACTTGGAAATTAACGATAGCGGTGCCATCCTGACCGTCTAGAAGCGGCGGTGAAGGCTGCAAAATCTAAGGTGCTTGGGGGCTACCATCACACTATCGGTCGTAGAAAACCGCTTCCCCATCACAGAAAATAAACATCGCAACAAAGATAAGGAAGATCCAAAAAAATACATAAGAACATTTCATATTTCATATAAATAAAACATACATATTGTACACTAAAAATTCAGTACATTAAATAAAAATCCTACTACAAGACTAGCTTCAGCGGGATGCGTATGACCCTCCGTCGGGCCTTCTGCCAGGCTTGTATTAGGGGCCCTTTCCCATGCGTCGCTCGGTCCGCTGTGTCAATTAAAATATAGTTAGTTTCAATTGGTGACAGGAACTACGTACTATAACTTAAAAATTTGAAAGAAGGTTGATTCAAAAAAACATCATCACACAGAGTTATTTCTTCAGTACCTTCTCCTTGTGTGCTTCCTTGTTGGCCCTATTGGCCGTGTGGCACTGGTCCGTGCAAGCCATCACCGCCTCATTGCCGCCGTAGTCCCCAACTCCACCAAGCTCACGATCGCGGGCCATGGCATCGTTGCTCAGGATATACTTGGCCAAAGCACTATGCTTTGGCCTAGAGATCCCCTCGCCTCTACGAGACTTCCCATTCACGTGCTGCAGCAAGTCACGAAGACTCCATGATGGCACTTTCTTGACGCAGCAAAAACGACACACAAAGGTGCCCTCATCATGACCATGAAACTTGACGCCTCCATTAGAGAGGCCGAGTAGGATCCCGCTCTCCTTCTCTTCGAATTCAGCCTTGTCTGAATATGAGTTTTCACTCTCGGAGTCACTGTGGCCTCCCATGCTTGTGGAGGAAGTGGAAGAAAGAAAGAGGAAGATCAACTACAAAATTTTGTAAGTTCAGAGTGGAGAAAGCAACATACTGCACCCCCTTCTTATATGAAGCAATGGCGGCAATTCGCATGGCAACGTCGACTAGCTTCCCCAGGCTCATACTACCCATCTCCTCGCCTTGCATCATACCGTGGCCATTCAATGGCAACCATTCACATGGTAGCGTCGAGTTCCCAAGATGCCAATTTCATGTTGCTTGTTCTAGCAGCGTTCCCAAAGCGTTCAAAAACATTGGAGAAGCAACCGCCACAATGGTCATGAATTAGGAGTGCGATTCACACGTAAGAACACGTTGTACCTAACACCAACAACGATGTTGTGGGCTACGCCATCGAGATCACGTCCAACAACCAAGATCAAGTGGCACGGTGCACTGCATGGTCGGACGATACTCTTTAAATAATCGAGAAACAAGTTCATCATGATAACTCCTCCTCAATCAAATTCCCCCTCCCCCCAAAAAAACCTCCTCTTCAATGAATGTACGTCGCGCCGTCCACACACCGTACCTCCATCGACGCCAGCAATCATGGCGGTGAGGCGGCACCCCATGTCGCTGATGGCGCTCCCTGACGAGGTTCAAATTGACATCGCCGGCCACCTTGCTACAACCTCGGAGGGCCCATGGATGACCTCCGTAGCCTATGGGTGACGTGCTTCTCCATGCGCCGCATCTACAGTGACCCCATCGTCGCTCGACGCGTGGTAGTGGATCGGTGTAGACCCAATTCGTCGAATGACTATGTCAACTACTTCGCCCTCCTTGCTAGGCTGACCCAGTTTGGCAACCCGGAGGCTTGCTTGCTCACCGGGATACAAACCGTATTCACGGAAAACCACAACCCCCATCCATGCCTCGACTATCTCACCCGCGCTGCCAATGGCGGGCACAATATGGTGGCCTATCTGGTCACCATATTCCTTTATAGGCACAATGGTGGTGCTAGAAACGACAACACTGTGAGGCGGTATATAAGACGGATCGAGGGCGAGGAAGAATCATGGGTAGCGGCGGTGGAACAACGAGTAGGCAGCTAAGCAACAAGAGGTGTTGGCTGTGTCGTGAGGCAGCCATGAACTTGATCCACAAAATGACGTGGTGGCGCAACAAGTGGCCGCCGCCACCACCGGCACAAAAGCACGGCGATCTTCCATGCTCAGGCACCGACTGCGGCATTCCAAAAGGATGGGAACAAAGGACTCTGTTTTGCAGCGAGGACTGTAGGCTTCGTCGCAAAATTATTTTATTCGGAAAGGCAATTGGAATAGGAAACTAATTCACTCTTGACTGTTAGCTTCTGATTTTCTGTTGCGAGAGTGAATATAGGAAACAACTCTGTAATTAATTCAATATTAGTATTGTACTACAGTGCTACTTCCTTATTCATTGTCTCGCAGTCCTTCTTAACTTCTTCCTCCTATCTGAGGAGGACGTGGTCCTCTAGGCTATGTAAAACTAACGTTGAATCACCGTATAAAATGGCGACGGGAGCTGTCACACCACCGTACTCTTCACGCTAGATAAATAATCCATTTTGCAAATACAACAAAGGCACACTAGTTTAGCTACAATAATGACAACATCCATCCTAGAGGAAATTAACATGTTCATAGACAATCAAACAACATTGGTCCATTTAATCATGTCATAGAGAGATACATCAAATGCAACTTAGTTTAGTGCTCTCCTAATGACTCCGAGAACAAGGGAACATACAGAATGAACAATGTATGAAACGGGTGCATCACTATTTAAGCTGGGTCTGGGCGCATCACTAATTGTCAACATGTAAGTTTAGCAGTAGGAAAAAATGAAGGAAATCATTTTTTGTCCACCTTTCTTGTGTAGTAACTTCCTTGTCGATTAGGATATGGTGGTGCTCACATTTTGATTCCTCATACTGAACAACAGGCTTGGAAATGGGAACACAGAGCTATTCAAGAAAGAGAAAAAAAGGTGAGGTGAAACTTCCACTAGCATCTGCACCTCTCACGGTCGAGAGAGAGCAAGAGGCAGAACAAGCGTGTTCCCTTTACCTTCCAAGCGGAAGAGAAGGAAAAAAACAAGCGTGTTCCCTTGCACCGTCACAAAACTTCCACTAGCACCGAGGAATTGAGTGAACATGCATATAGCCGCGCATAGGTGTTGGCGGAAACTAATCTTGAAGGCCTTCTCCTAGCGGTGTTGGAGTCGATGCAGGATGAGGGAGGCCATGGCGAGGGTAGACTACGTGCAACTCAAGGTTTTCTCTGGTTTTCTGATGCTAAGGGAGGAAGAAGGATTGGAGTTTGCTAGAGAGGCTCCCCTTACCTTGGCTTAAATAGCCCCACCTCAAGACACGCGTAGGGGAGGCAACAGTCAAGGTCCGTGACATCCGTGGCTGCCCACGCAATTCATGGGCAATGGAGGGGTGAACACGATGCGGTTCAGATTCCCTGGCATATTTGATTCCCTGCCACATTTCATCTTCATCTAACACAGTAACAATCATCACAACAATTTCATTGATAACTTCAGTTACATTTCATAGTTGTACAATAACAAAGACTTGTCGAAGACGACTGGGTGTACAATAACAAAGACCTGTGAGTATAGGTACATCCCATAGTAGAGTTTGGAGATAGGCAATGCAAGCTAAGGACGAGGTAGCACCTCGCAAAACTTCCACTAGCATCTCAGTGAGGTGCTTTACCTTTCCTGCTCCTGCACCTCTCATGGTCATGAGCGTGAGAGAGATAGAGGAAAGAAGAGGAGCATCTCAGTGAGGTGCTTTATCTTCCCTACTGCACCTCTCATGGTCGCGAGCGCAAGGGAGATAGAGGCATTGAAGTAGAGGAGGCAGCCAGGTGGGGAAGAGAAGCGCCGTCGTCGCTACTGCTCTAGAGGAAGAAGGATCGCTAGGGCACTAGGATGGTGAATCGGCACAAGAAATGTGTAGGGCAAACCAGGGATACCAAAGTGCATTGAGTACCCCTTGGCTTGCCCAAATAAGTGAACCCCCTTAATCATAAAAATTCTACTAGCACCTAGATCAAGCATCCCTGCTGTGCCTAGATGCCGGTAGTACCCAATCTTGAAGGCCTTCTCCCAACACCGCTGTTGCCGCCAGAGGAGTTGGAGAAGGAGTGCCATGGTGATGAAGAAAATATAGCTGGTTGGCTCAAGAGCTTTGTCTGTATCTATCTATATCTAAGGAGGAAGGAGTGTGTGGATTGCCAAGAAGCGTATCTAGCCCCCACTTAAATAGGCTAACCTTGAAGATGGAGAAGCAGAGAGGAGCAGTATAAGCATCAAGGAAGACAAGGTATATACTCCATAGGAAAGTAATGGTGATGCAACTATGTTGTTGGTAGTTGGGAAACAGGGAAATAACTCATGCTGAATTTACTACCGCCGATACACCAAACGGTCGTGTAGGGCCGGCGGCCATAACGCCTATCCTAGTCGGCTTGGCATTCCAAACGATGGTGGAATTCAACCCCACTACCACCGCCGCATTGATGGTTTTCAACTACCTGTTTCCTTCCCTTAGAGGCCTCGCTATCGGTCCAACCAGCAATGGAAGTATAACACTATCGCTTCTATCGCTACGGTAGTGAAAGTGGCGACGATGAAAAGTCAATCTGTAGTAGTGTAGGTTGACTAACATGTGTTTATGTGAGATAACATGTGATTAGTCCACATGTACACTTGTGTGAGCAACACATGCCATGGAGGTGAAAATGGCTTGGATATGTTGCAAAGCTCACACATGTGATGAAGGAGCTCATTGCATATGAGACATGACATGGAGTCATGTGACTAGGTGGAGAAAAGATCAAGATGAGGCTTGGCTTAATGGACCAGTTGCAAGCATGAAGGGCAAGTCAGAGGCTTTGAAGCGATAAACCACGTGACAGGGAAGCTTGAGCAAAGACTTGGCACCGATGGATCAAGGCAACGGTGAAATCCAAGTGAGGTCAAGATCGATGAACCAATAAGGTCACATGATGATATGAAGTGGATCATATCATTTATTGATCGAGGTTGGTGCTTGTGTACCATCAACATTGGAGGAGATGGAATGGAATACGCAAGGCAAAGGTATAAAGTATAGGGCATTTCATTTCACTGGTCAAAGGTTGTGTAGAGAAGTGCATGACCGGGTTTAGGATAGATAGCCATACTATTAAGAGGGGCAAACTTGTTTGCATATTAGTGATCTAGTGCCACTCAAGTGATAAGAGCAAGCGAAAATGTTTATGAAAAAATATTTTGGAAATGCTAACTTGGCTCTAAACATGTTTGAGAAAATAGTTTGAGAGTTAGCATCGCTTGCGGAAAGATGTTTGGGTTGTCAATGGGTCGAAAAAGCAACCAAACATGCAGCCAACACGACATTTGTGAGTGGGGCATGGCACCGCCATCTGGTGTGCACCACCACCCCATGCAAGGTGAATCGGCACCCCATGCAAGGTGCCACCACTAGGGCACCACCCTAATTTTCTAGAGGCTAATGACTTCGAGGATTAGAAAAGTTAGGCATCGCCACCCCTTGTCCGGTGGCACCACCCTAATTATCTAGAGAGGGGAGAAAATGAGTTTGGGCACCGCCATGCCTAGCAAGGTGCACCACCCCCTGTTGTCCGATGCCACACAGCCCAACGACTAGTTCAAACTA